>NC_079157.1:33186901-33486901 GCF_947563725.1 Argiope bruennichi
CCACGAGAACACTTCCAGACAAATGTCTATGTTTACGGCGGGTGTAATAAAAAAATACTTTTTTTCTTGGCGTCAATTTGGGGCTTTAAAAAAAAAGCTGTTGCTCATTTGTCTTCTCACTTTAACCACAGTTGCACGTGTTTTTATATTCGCTTTGCTAATTTCTTTTATATTTTATTAACCTTTTCTTTGGCTAATATTAAGTGTATGTTAATATAAATTTGTTTCGGAAAACAGGATATACTTCAGAAAAAAATCAATAAATATAAGTTTCGAAAAGTTTCAAACCTATTTAACAATGAACACTTTATATTAGAATATAAGCAACCTTTTATGAAAATTATTAAATAAATACGATTAATTATACCATTGCTTTTACGTTAAATTAGACAAATCACATCGCATTTCCTCGGGAGAATTTAAAATTAATTTCTTACAAAAATTTAAAACAAATGGAATAAAGACGATTCATTTTTTTTGTCTCATGCATGTTTCCTTCCACTTTAGATTTCTTAATTATTTTTCTTCTTCTTGCGTTAGACATACAAATAATTATTCAATTTTTCTATTTGATTTGCTTTGTTCTTTGTATACATATGACATGAATATCAGATATTTTCAATATTCTGAGTATTCAAATGATTTTTAGCTTAGTGAATTATTTTTTGAATTGGTTTCCAAAAATTAAATGTAATAATTCCAAATATCGCCAATTTGACGCTAAACGTGCCAATGTAAGAGACATGAATGAATTTCTACCTATGCGAAATGAACTCTTCCTACAGTAACCTATTTCTTTAGCTACCGCGGTAAACGTAGACAATTGTCTAGGAGTATGGCACAGATGGTGGGCACACAGTAGTTATTGCCGAAAGGCAAAAATGATATGTAAGCAAACCTATAAGTACGAACTTGTCAAACTGTTTCATAGAACATTTTTATAGCTGCACCTTTTCTAACGTTTTGCTGTTTATTTAATGGAGCTATTAAATATTATTAGAAACCTGCGGCTTGCCTGCAAAACGAATTGAAAACAATTAGTATAGATTGTCAAACAATGGCTGTTCATAAAATATTTAAATTTTGTTAAAAAATGTTCATAGCTTAAATATAAAATGAAATTCCATATGAAAAGGAATTTTGGTTGCTTACATCTATTAGATATTTTATTCATATGATTTTAAATATTCAAGATTTACTTTTGGATTTGATTTGCGATATAATGTACATAACGGGCACAGATAGATAATGATTGCATTCATAACATGATTAAATATATTTGGTGATCAAATCGTCACCAAATGTCTGAGTTTCTTGATGCAAAAACAGAAGATTGTACAATCTAAAAGGATGTCGGTCAAAGAAGAGAGCATGTTTTAAATTCGGCCCTACGTTACAGATTTCGCTGGACGATTATATTATAGATTAACAACAATAACTCTTAATCTTAAGCATCAAGGTTTGAAAGGTGTTTTGAGAACCTTCAAGATTTTCAATCTTTTAAATAGCATGCTTTATACAGCATGGGTCTTTTGAATTAGGAAACTAAAGTTTTGAGGGATATCAGAGTAGAACTTCGGAAATAAACAATTAATAAACCGGCTTTCATCTAACTAAAGTGGACATTTATTGTATAATACTTACTTTTGCTGATTTATTTTCTGGCTCCAGCCTTAAAATAATTTCGAAGTCTATAACAGCCAGATCGAACATTTGAGCTTCTTTATGAGCAATTCCTCTTCTGTAAAGCGCTGTTTAAGACAGAAATTAAGAAACATTCATTTTGTACATTAATTCTAAACAAAATCGGTTTATAATATAGAAAACGAAAAATACCTTTTATATTGTTGGGTTCCATGCTTATAACTTCATTGCAATCGATTACAGCTTCCAAGTAGTTTCTTAGCTTGAGATCTATAAGAATATTACTTGAAGTTATAAAATTTAGTTATCCAGATCTTTCAGAGCAATTATATGTGTTTTTTTTTTTGGATTCAGAGTGTCAACAGAAAAGACTATTTTTAAAGAAATAAATCTTCAGATGGTGTTTAATGAATTGTTAGAATGAGTTACATATGATATTATTTAATAAATAATAATAATGAAAAGTTTTTAAAAATATGCTTTTATTAGAGTATTAAAAATAACTTTTCAAAGAAGAAAATAAAAATGTCGAAGAAAAATCACGAAAAGGAGACATTATGATCGAAATGCTTTAAGCAATTTGGAATTTTAAACCCATTTAGTTAAACAGTGATTAAAATTCCAATTTGTTTTTTGCTATTTACAGCTGTAATACCTTTACACTATAAATAAAGTTCTTGAATTTTCTTTCGTTGTTGAGATTTACTGTAACATAATTGTGATATCGTTTTCAGCGTTTCACCTTTTTACGATTAAAAAAAAATATTTTTCATGTTTCAACTTATTAATAAACATGTTTATTTAAAAAAAACTATTACTTTCTACCATCTAATCTTTAATATACTTAATAATTCATTATTAAAAATATTATGAATGCTTAGGTATCCGAACACGTTCGGAGCACTTTTTTAGAAAAACTTAGTTTAGACATACTTTAACCATATTTCTTGGTTTAAGGCTGTTCCAGATTAGTAATAGGATGTCAATATTTGAAATAAACATTAAAACTTTTTGAAAATTGGCATTTAATAGCATACATTTAAGCAAATTCTTTAAGAACTTTATTTTGAGTTATTTGATGTAAAGTGAGCAAAAAATAAGTAAAAATCGATTTCGAGAAAAATGCATTTAAAGTACACAGTAACATGTTTTAATAATAAATTATGTGTGTACATACTTAAAATTCACCACATTTATAGGTTATACCTTCTTACTTCTCAGCTTTTAATAATTTTCTTTTTTTAATGATTTTATTTTTTTTCTGGCAATTTTTGTATTTGGCAGTGAATGGCCACGTAGATTCATTTATTCTGCTTTTGTCGAGCTCAGCAAATGCTCTAACTGCATTTGCACTAGGAAACATTCCAATAACCTTAAGGATATTCAGTAATCCTATAAAACCTTCATTAAAATGTATTACAGACATAAATACCCCTAATATGAGAGTTCGGAGCTCAACAAAGACATTTTTATGTGCAAATTTCCTCAAAACAGCGCTGAAACTCTTATTGGCATTTTGCATTTTGCCGTTCAAAAAATTGTCCGCATTTAAAACTAAGTTAAAGTTTATACACATTTTTAACACTTCCAATTATTTAAATGTCTACTTCCGGTTTACCGATCATTACGAAAATATTAATAATATCTTGACTTCTAACTAACGTAGAGATAAAATTAAACCTATTTTGGATAGCTCAAAGACTGATCAATCCAATAAAATTTTTTTTCAAAATGTCATTTTTCGTGAAAATCGACCTTTTCAACCCGTTCGGATACCTTGAGATGATCCTTTTCTCAATTTCATTATAGAAAGGCATCATCATATAAATTCTATTAAAATTAATCGACTTAGTGGTAATTAATCGAAATATTAAAATACTAATTGAAATAATAGGCATTGATAAAATTAAAACCCTTTCAGTTATAATATTTTTCAAGCAAAACTAACTTCGCATAAAATAATATAATTTACAAAATACTTTTATCGTCTGCTTTTAATTAAAATTATAATATCATTTAAACCAAACGATAAAAACCATAAATAGCTAATTTTCTCTTTAAGATGTTTTTTTTTGTTACATTAATACTGCAAATTTATTCACAAATTCTGAAGTATATGAAAGGTTCGCTTTGTTTGAGATACTGATTTAAACTCAGCTTTAAAGCATAATCTAAACTACTATTTTAGGATCAATAAAAATATTGTTAAAAGACATATTAAAATAAAAGTGAAATTGTAAAAAAATAGAAATAATGTTATTCAAAGTGTAAAAGAGGGAAAAATTTCTTTTAATTTCTAATTAATTGAATATTTAATTATTTGTACTTGAAAGGTTGACAGCATACTTTCTCATATCATAATAATATGGGAAAAATTTGATCGAATTCGTCTCAGTGGTTCAGGAAGAAACATGGTACGCACTTATATATGCACATACATAAGCAGATTTTTTTTTTAATGTCAATCATAAGAATTATTTTTTTAATGTCAATCATAAGAATTATTTTTTTAATGTCAATCATAAGAATTATTTTTTTAATGTTTACATGAAAATCCATATTAAAATTGTATGGTCATTGGAGAATAACAAATCTACAAAATATCAGAATTTTAACGCATGAAAAATGATTAAAAATCAACCTCAAAATTTCATTTTTAAAAGCAAATGTAGAGTCAAATTAAATAAAAACATGTATACATTCAAGCCTTGAAGAAACTACCATGTAAGCATTACTAGTAGCAAGTTATATAGTATTAGAATGGACAAAATATTGAGTATTGATTTAATATTGAAAGTGATTAATGATTTTATTTGATGATTAGTCCCTGGTATGCTTTTAGTAGTATCCGAAAAACGCATCTGGGTTATAGGCATGTTTTGTTGTTTATTATGGCACTTGCCACGAATGAGCCCGCTGTTACTAAGACAGCGATTTGAGCCGGAGGGGGAGCGTCACTTGTTTTTATAGTAGTGCAAACTGGGGCCAAGAGTACGACTTTGCGACTCACGCATCACTCATTCGCTTGTACAGCCCCTTTTTACAGGAGGGCACATTCACACATCTCACAGATAGAACAACGGAAGAACAACCACGCCCAAACCGGGACGCCCAGATCACGGAGAAGACGCGCTACCCCTATGCCAGGACGCCGGCAAAAGATTTCATTTAGTGGTTGACTTAAACAAAGCTGATTATTATGAAACAATGCAATATATAAATTTGTGCATGCGAGTCTCTCTGTCTCTATGTGTGTGTGTACATGTCTCTCTCTCTCTCCCTCTGTGTGTGTGTCTTTTTCTCTCCCTGTGTATGTGTGGGCGTTTCTTTCTCTCCCTTTGTATGTATGTGCGTCTCTCTCTCTCTTTGTGTCTGTGTGCGTCTCTCTACCTCTCTGTGTGTCTGTGTGTGTGGGGGGGGGCGTTTCTCTCTGTCTTTGTGTCTGTGTGCTTCTGTCTCTCATTGTGTGTGTGTACGTCTCTCTCTCTGTCTGTGCGCAGGGACATTTCTCTCTCTCTCTCTGAGTGTGTGCGTGCATGTGCGTGCGTGTGTGTGTGTTTGTGTGTTACTCTACAGGCTAGACAATTTGACCTTGATTTTTCAAACGTGGCTTATATACACTTTGCAAGATAGGAATGTGCACCTACTAATGTCTTGTTTTGAAATTTCAATTAATATAAAATTAAGCAAAATTTTGATACAATTTTAGAAAATAGCACAGCACAAAAATTATTCTTCCTCACTTTAAAATTCAAACAAAGCACAGTTTCAATTATATAATTTTTTTTTACCGTATAATTTTTTCTTCATTTTGAAACAATTAAAAAAAAAATTGACACAAAACTGTCATCACGAAATATCATATCAAATTTGATATATTTAATTCATTGTGTTTTTGAATTATCGCTTTAACATATTTCTTAGAGTAGAGACCGACAGAAAATCAAGTCGCAGTTGGATTTTGCTCAACATTAGACAGCCGCCTACATCATAGATGTTTGTCTATATAGCTCTCTTCGTTTTGTAATTATCTATTAGATTATATTCGAACAGCCGGACAGACGGATTTTCTCGGAACAGATTTTACACCAAATTTGATAAAAATCTACAAATTTGGTGTAAAGATTGTATATCAAATTTCATCCTTCTGGCTAGACCGACATTATCCAAAAATGTGTTTTTCGAACTCTGGGAGATCAAAAACGTGGAGATTCGTCCACAATCTCGAGTTCGATTTTTTGACGATTAAAATACTTTCTCTGTACTATGTAGGGATTGCAATACCGGTATACCGGGATACCGAATACCGGTATTTTGAGCCATTTTACAATTTCGTAATACCGGTATTCACAAGTTTAAATACCGGTTTTTCGGTATTTACTAGAAATTTTTAAAATTGTCTTCACTATATGTTCAGGTATCGCGAAAATAGCAAAATAGTATAGGTTTTTGTTTTTATGTCTCCCTAACTGGCGAAATTAATTAGCTAATTAATGGCTTAATTAATTGCTTAAATCTAAATTAGCGAAACATGGATTATCCCTGAAAGAAGATATTGTATCTATAACGACTCATGGAGCAACAATTATGAAAAAATTTGGAAAGTTGATTGATGCAAATCAGCAATTGTGCTTTGCTCATGGATTTCAATTAGGAGTAAATACCAAATACCAAATATACCAAAAAAATAAAGAATAGAAGAATCCAAATATTGTGGATATAGAAACTTCGGATTCCGACATTGAAGAGAGTAAGAGTGAGAGTGATATTGACAATGAAGATAATGCCAATGTAATTGTGGAAGAAGATATTGCTAATGAGGATGAAATATTAACCCATCAAGAAATGCTTCCTGTAATTTATAAAGTTCGAAAAATTGTTAAGATATTTAAACTTTCCCCTACAAAAAATTTCATATTAAAAATATATATACTAACTGAAAATAAAACAGAATATATGTCAATAATATATTCTAAGACACGTTGGAACAGTTTACTCCTAATGATGGAACGGTTTTTGAAATTTAGAAATCCAATCCAAAAAGCAATAATCAACTTAAACCTGCAAATTAATTTTTTCAGACAGTGAATTCGTCTTAATATCCAGAACTATACCAGTTCTACTTCCAATAAAACTCACTATAGAGGCATTATGTCGGAGAGATTTTAATTTATTAACAGTTAATGCAACAATAAATTTCATGTTGCAATCATGAAAGAACAGCACAAATCACTATCTGAAGAACGTAGACGTAGATGCCGAAAGAGCGTTTACGACAGCTGGTAATTTTTACACAAAATTACTTTTCAGCTTTAATGACAGTACAACTGATGCATTATGTTTTTTAAGATCATATTTCAAAAATTTGTATTAGTACCACAGACTGAATAGTGATATTTACAATTTTTTTTGTGATTTAAATAAATAAGTTGTTTCTTTACTTTTTTGTGATTCTTTATATACTGTTATAATTTATAAGTTCCATATTATTTTTTGTGATATTACACTCTTTTATAAAACTGGCAAATAAAACAAAGAAACACCTTGTTTTCTTTCTTTTTCTAAAATTTCTAATACCGGTATTAAAACCGGTATCCCGGTATTAAGATCTATAAAATACCGAATACCGGTATTGAAATTTTGGTCCGGTATTGCAATCCCTAGTACTATGTATACCAAAAAGTAATACCAACATCAAATATTTTGTAAATTTAATGTTCTGATTCACAGCATGAGGAAATAGCATATTGTATAATTCTCTCAAATTAAACATTCCTAATTTTTATAAGCGTAGGCATCTTCCCAAAACTTTCGTGCATGCTCTTTAAACAAAATATAAAAGTTAGTCGCTAAAACAAAATAGTCGCCAACGCTATGAATGCTCATATTTTTATTTTTAGTGTTCCACATACATATGGCTTTCTACTATAGCGAAGAAAATCGAGAATACATTTTAGACGTTTTTTTTTGTAACCGAATGGAATCAAAACTTGATATAGAAGTACAGTTTGAGTCAAAAAGTCACATTCCAAATTTTATTTATTTGAACATCTTTGAGTTATCACGTTTACATACGTGCGAAAGTACAGAGAGACAGACGGTCAACTCTTTCACAGATTTCATTTAAAATTTGATACGAACATACATTGTAAATTCTAAAACTGTGTACCAAACTTCAATGATCTAAAATGTTGCGATTTTGAGTTATACGCATGCGAAAGTGCAGAGCAACAGGCGATAAACTTTTAATTTTGACATTTCCGAATCAAAATTTTATACAAATCTGCATTTTAAAAGCATGCTCTTTTTTTAAATGAAGCTTTTACAAAATTTCATTTATTTAAGTCATTTTATTTTTGAATTGTAATCTTTAAATGCATGCGAAAGTGCAAGCTGTCAGGCAGTTAACCCCGTTGTCGGATTTGCATACAAATTTGACATGGATCGGCATTTTGGTTGCTACACGTGTACTAACTTTTTATTTATGCATTCATCTGCCCTCAGACAGGTAGGAATTTAATTGATTTTTAAATTTAATGTATTCCGTTCACAATTTAATAGAAATCTTCACATTTTGGTTTAAAAACCATATATCAAATTTCATGCATCTAGCTCAAAGTATTTCGGAGTTATCGTATTCACTGACAAACAGACATGATTTCAAAGATGAATGTTTCAGACACAAGAGGTACTTGAAACGTGGAGATTCGTTCAAACCTTGAATTTGATTCGTTTAACGATTACATGATGTAAATTTCTCACATATATAGAAAGTAGAATATGTATAGAAAGCATTGTAATAGTCAAAAGATTCGAACTTGAGATTTTGACGAATCACCCCGTTTTAGATCTTCATGACTTCGAAAAACACACTTTTAGAAAATGTCCGTTTGTCTGTCTGGGACAAAGATAACTCAAAAGCACTTTGAACTAGAAGAATGAAATTTGGCATACAGTCTTTACACTAAATTTGTAAATTTGAATCAAATTTTGAACTAAATCCTTTCCTAGGAAGTTTGTCTATCCGGCGGTTTTCCGAATATAAGCTAACGCGATAACTACCAATCGAAGAGAGCTGGATAGATGAAATTCGGTACTCAGATTTATCTATATTGTAGACATACAGTTTTCGAACAAAGGGTTGAAAGTACAGAAGAAGGGTCCGTACTTTTAGAAACACGCAAATGCGATAATTCAAAACGCAATGATTTAAATATAATAAATTTAGTATGTGATTTTGTGATTGTATGTATAATTCTGCATCAAATTTTCATTTCATTTCGTTAGGAAACACGCTTTTATAACAAAAATACGGTTTTCGTAAACTATTTGCCAAAAAACGGCAAGGATTATACGATAGATTCAGTAAAAATGCTAAATTCACGGCAAAAGTTAATATTTGATAATTATTGTACGCCAATGCTATACAAGGCATTTTCTAGGATAACATTATTAGATGGTATGCGAGAAAGTTGCGGGGAGACCACTAACGCTGCTTTCTTTTTATAATTCGCATACATGCACAATAAAATAAAAAAACGAATAATCAACATCCTATGTTCTAAAATTTTGTATCAAAATATCTCGGCTAATGCAGATTCAAAGTTACACGATTCCTTATTCTCTTCTTCGAATATTTCTTGTTTGGGAATATGATGCATATAAAAACAATTCGGAGATAAAAAAAACAGCAACAAATAACGGAAATGAAAGAAAATTTATGCTTTTCTTAAAAATATGAGTTGAAATAAAGCCAGAAAATGAATGAAATTATCGTGTGGTAGAAGTTGATAATTTTGGCCAGCAATTACATAGGAGCATAATAGTAATAAGAAATAACTGACAATCAATGTAAAAATACGTCGCCAAATCACAGAAGTCGAAATCTCAGAACCAGATCCACTAGAAAAACAAATGACAGTTAAAAGTTGGCACAACGCCAGAAGGTCTTTGGACAGATGTGAAAGAGGTTACAAGTTTTGGATTGGATTCAATGAGAAACAATGAATTCTAATGAGAAGCTTATTTTAGCTATAAGGCATGCAATTAAAAAGGAAAGAAAGAAAAAAATCAATTTCCTATCAATAAATTTTACATGAAAAGAAGTCGTTGAGTTGTCGACAAACTTGTTACCTTTTATGAAACTATCGTTTATAAAATAATTCAGTTTAGTACAACGTTTTAATTTTAATTTGCTCTATTTAGTGTCTCTGCATCCATATACAGAAAGCCCGCTTGTTTGTCCAAATACAAGTGGACATTATAACTACAAAATGTAAAAAAGTAAGATGGTTAAAATTTGGCGAACAAATTTAACATCTAAAATGTACATTCGGAACAAAGTTTGAAGCAAATCCTCCAAAGAGTCGATAGTATGTTGGTTTGTTATGCATGATAACGTGAAAAATTAATCTCGTTAAAGCAACGATTTAAATAAATAAAGATTGGTATGTGATTCTTGTAAAACTAAAATTGTAGATCTATGTTTAATTCTGTTTTTCAATTCAAATTCTGAATACAAAATTCATATTTGGTTTTCTTGATCAATGATCTCTTGGCGTATTGTCTTGTTCAAGAAAACAGATCATTTACGTCCCGCACGTAGCTCAGTGCTGCTGTTTTCTGATTCATAAAAGAACTGCACCTGAAAATTTTCGATGTATTTAGGTATGGTTATTTTTATGTGACGTTTTATTAAGTAATAATTTTTTTGAGATCTATTGCATTGAAAGCATTCACAATGATTTTTTTAAAAATCAGACTCAGAAAACTTTTTGAAATACTCTTTCTTCTCAACCTATGATCATCTGCACTTACCAGCGGAAGTGGTCTCTCAAAAACTTTCTCGCATACTCTGTACTAAACTTGTCATGTTAGAGAATGCCTTACAAGGCATTGGGTACAATAGTTACGAAATATTAGCTTTTGGCTTGAATATACAGGGTGTTCATTAATTATTGTCGGGGTTTCCGTACCTCATAACTTTCGAATAAAAAATATTAAGCAAAAACCGATTACGTATTCGTAAATTACAACTCAAAGAATTTTATTAATGATATTAAAGTGTAAAACTTGCACAATTTGCACTTTGTAGGCATTCAGCTGAAGGCGATTCTTTGAGTTGTAATTTACGAATACACAATTCTTTGAGTTGTAATTTACGAATACATAAATCTTTGTTGTAATTTACGAATACATAATCGCCTTCAGCTGAATGCCTACAAAAGAGTAAATTGTGCACGCTTTACACTTTAATATCATTAATAAAATTCTTTGAGTTGTAATTTACGAATACGTAATCGGTTTTTGCGTAATATTTTTTATTCGAAAGTTATGAGGTATGGAAGACCCGACAATAATTAATGAACACCCTGTAGTATTTTTACTAATCGTGTCATCCTTGGAGAGTTGTTTGACTATTAATCCTCGGTATACGACTAATAGCATTCGAAAACAAAATGTGTGTTTTAGACATGTTTTTCTCAATAGATTGAAACAAAAATTTGGCACAAAACTGGACTTATAGTCACAAAGTCTCATGCTGAATGTGATATATTTAAGTTATTGCGTTTTTGAATGATCGCGTTTACATATTTTTGAAAGTACAGATTGACAGACAATGAACCCGTGGTTAGATTTGTCTCAAAATTTTACAGGTGTGTACATTACAAATGTTAAATCTCTACACTGAATTTTATCTATATAGCTTTCTTCGTTTTGTAATTATCGTGTTAAATTATAGTACAACAGGTCACACAGGCAGACTTCCTTTGAGTGCATTTCTCAAAATTTAATAGAAATCTACCAAGTTGGCATAAAAGACTAAATTTCACCTGTTTAGCTTGAAGCATTTTGAGTTATTTTTATCATATATAGGCAGACGACATTTTTTTAAAAAATGTGCTTATCTAGCTCAGGGAGGTCTAAAAAGTAAAAATTCGTCAAAATCTCAAATTCGAATTTTTTTTGTCGATTACAATACTTTCTCTATACTATGTATACGAGAAAGTAAAAATTAAACTTCAAATTCAAGGAAACATAATTTAAATCTATTTGTGTTTAAAATGACACAATAAAGAACTTATTATTCACAGTGTGCTTCATAAATTAATACGAACTTCAAAAATTAAACTTCAAATTCAAGGAAATTCAAGCATCAGAAAGACATAGAATTTTTTCCATTCATGTAAAAAATGATTCTAAATATGGCGGAAAGAGAGCATTCACATGTCTACACTGAGTCAATTTAGGCAAATCAGGATAACACAATCAGACATAGAAAAAAAATCGCGATAACATGATATTGTGCATTATTTTAAAGTAAACGATGTCCAACATGACCATCAGAACAATGTATTACGCAAATAAGACGCATCATTATGGTCATTACAGTTGAATACAGATTGGCTGTTATGCCGATGGTTCATCAAATGACACATTTCAGTTCCACCTGAGTGGCGGAGGTGCTCTTGTACACACGAGGGTTTAAGTACAGCCATAATCAAAAATTTCTGAGGAATTCTGGGGCCACTTAAACTTGCAACCTCAACTTATGTATTACTCAATCATCAGTGAAAATTTTCGACGTCATGATTTCACCTGCAGGGTGTAAGGGAGACTATTCTGAATAAAAAGTGAAGACAAGTAACGCATTTCTGCCCTGCAATGCATGCACAATGTGGTCATGCGAAAGCATAACAAACCGTTCTGAATGACTGTATATGTTTTTGCCTGATACCAAAGAAAACTTTTCAAGAAACAAAAGGTTCAGAATGAAAAATGCGATGAAACCGTACGAAATAGTCACCTCAGTCGGTTTCGTTTGCATTTTGTTACTTGTATTTCATGTTTTCGTGCAGAATAAAGTGTTGTTATCTTTTACTGAACTTATCGGAATTTTTGTCACCATAAAATCCACTGGACAGATAGGAATTTTCAATAATTATATTTTGAAGAACAGAAACGAATTTTACTTACGAGTTTGAGCTCTATTGTTGAGAGTTTTTACCGATCTGAGCGCTGATAAGCTACGTGTGTAATACAATACAGCTTCTTCATAATCTTGAGCTTTAAAAGCCTGCAAAGAAATAGGAGACTTTCGTGAATTTTTTTATTAATTGGAACTCAAAAACAATGATTCGAAAGAGGTCCTTACCTCATTGCCTTTGATTCTTTCTAAATTTGCAATATGTTCTCTCTCGGCTGCAGATAAACCTTTTTAAAAATATAATTTTCTTAGTATTATAATATTTCAAAAATAATACAGACTTTTGTTTCCATCTAAGCAATTTTCATCATGGATTTCTTGAAGAAATATATTATACATCATCAAGATTTATAATATGGTAAAAGGAAAATTTTGATGATAGGAATTTGATGATCTTTTAATTTATTATAACAAATAAAAAATATTGTTTTCCAGTTTGAGATATAGAATTGTTCTTACATAAGGCAATAAAGGATAAATTATTTTTATTTTGCCAGAACTTATTTGTATAAAATTACATGTTATCTTGAATGAAATAGTTTTTTTTTAAATTATATTATTTTTTAAAAAATTCTTTAGGATGTAGAATTATCTAACATTCTTACTGTTCAATGCTTTTGAAATTTGGACAATTTAGTACTCTATTAAGCTTGTTTGTAGTAAATAGTTAAGTTTTTTTTATCACTTTTTTACAAGAATTATTTACAATTCTAACTTAACATGTCATTGCTGATATATATATATAAGAATGTCTTATGGTAATTTGCAAAAAAAAAAAAAAAAAAAAAAAAAAATATATTTTTGCAAAATTATATGGTAACATTTTGTATGAGCATTACTATATGTAGCATTTGCATGAGTATGCTATATCTCAAAATGTTGTATATGATCGGCTGATAAAACGCAATCTTTACAGCAAAATAAAATGCCATACGCCGTAGTGGGGTTTATTACAGACGACATTTTGGTATAGCAGCGACGATATATTTGCATGTTTAAAAGTAGAAGAAACCTGCAAATTTTTTATTTCCGTTATTTTGTATTATTGCAGTACCTTTTAATAAAATCTTCACATTTTGGAAAGGGCATTCCGCAAATACCGCGTAAGCAGTGAAGATTAAGTATCTTTTAAAGATTAAAGTAAGGCAAGATTCTTTGAGCTACATATGAATTCGAATGAAAAAAAAGAAATAGGAATCATGTCTCAACAAGCAGAGTTTTTAAGAAAATTACAAAGTAAATTTTGACAGTACGTTCTGTATACGGAAAATAAATATTATTTGGATCAATATCGGCAGCTTTTGTATATGTCACTACGGTTAAGTAAGAAAATACTAAAAATTAGAGTAATATCTGTTGGTATCTTACCAGGTGCCATATTGTTCTCTAAATATCATAATCTAAATCTGTTAATAAACATTTAGCAGATGATTCCTTTTCAGACATTTTATAACTGCTACTATTAAAAAGTAAAAGCGAACGATTTTTTCTTTGATAAACATATTTTGTAAATATTATTTCGTTTATTTTTTGTATAATAGCTGATGATCCATTGTAAACCTTCTGGAATCTGGTATTGTTTGGAAAATACGCTGTTGTGTTGAAAGAATAAACAAGCCGATGGAATTCTAAATTGCTTGGAGTGTTATTTTAATTTTAAGAATTTAAGATGCTTTGCAAGCTATAGTTTGAAGCTTAAGAAAATGGGTAGTTTTCTAGAAAGCATGCAAAACATATCTTGTGATCAAGGCAGCTATAGGATTTGACGAATTCATAATTTTACTATGAAGATTATTTAGATGAGAATAAGACGCAATACTTTTCTTTCTCGCTTTTCTTGAAAAGTGGGAATTATATGATCTTCTTTTAGAAATGTTCATGTTTTTGAAAAAAGAATCACATTTACACTGTTATATGATCTTACTCAAATACTATATATAATTCAAGCTCAATGTTGTATGTATATACGTAATTAATACATAACATGAAATGAGTGAGAGGCTAAAAATAGAGCAAGAACTGCTGGTAACCACGAGTATTGTTGTCAATTTCGAAATGATAATCTCTCTCTGTATATATATATAACGCTAACGCACGTGGCACAGAAATCGAGCTTATTACTAATTGTCGAGTGGCAATGCTAAATATAAACAAAATATGATAGGAATTTCAGGCTGCTTCATTCACTGAACATTTTACAGCTGTACTGAATCAAATGCTTCACTTAGCTAATTAATGGAGCTACAAAATATTATTAGATGTGTTCTGAAGATAGTTCGCAATATTACCAAAAGTTATCAGTTAAATGAAAGAAGAAATCAAGAAGCAGACTTAAAAAAAAAGGTTAAAACAGCAAGCGCAAAAATAGGCTTAACCATCGCCAGATAAGTGTAGTAAGACTAATGTACGGCTTCTCGCCAAGCACGTCAAAATCGTGCCAACTGTCCAAAAATTTTCTTAAAAGTCTGCAATTCTCGGTGTATACTAAAAAGGCTAACAGACACTTCTTGAATTTACAATCGAAAATTGTCATGATTATATTTGATAAGAAATCGCTCGAAAATTTTTCAATTTTTGGCATCCTTATATAAATCTTAAGTCTAACAGTAATCACTATGACTTGCCTATGGCAATTGATACTCAAATTTTCGTAAACAATTAACTTATAAAAGTATTTTTTGTTTTATCCAAAGACTAAAATAATTATCTTTTTTAATGATATAAATTCTAAAATTTTTCACTTAACTTTAATAATATTTTAATTCAGTTTGATACACTATCAAAAACAATGTTTTTATGAGATTCAAACTCTCCATTAAAACATTCCAAATTCGATTGATTTTCATTTCCGCTTTTATTTTGTAATATATACGCTTTGTAAATTGTAAACTGTATTTGTTTGTAGTAAACTGTGTTACCGCTTCGTTGGCGCTTTTTGTTAAAGAATGTTGCAACCATATGCTGACTTTGCTTCAGCGATAAAATTTATTGTAACGCTGCTGACATGGGATCAGTTTTCAAAACAATTTCGCACTGAGTCGTTGCGGGGTCGGTGAACCTCGATGAAATAAAAAGTTTGCTTTCGAATTGTCGTTTGATTTTAAATAAGAATACAGTCCACTTATTAAAAAATTGAAATGAACCAGTTTAAACTTATGGTGAATTCGTACCAAACTGTTTTAATTAATGTGATTTAGTCATATTAAATTACAAGGTGAAATGTATTTTTTTTAAAGAATTCCATCCCATATTAATAATTAACTGACAAAATGTTGATAATCTAGGCGAACAAACCGATCGCCAAAGGCAGCTAGTGTTAATTATTTTACGACAGATAGACATTTTTTCAATAAGACAGAATAAAATGAATCTAAATGAAAATAATTAATTTCTAGCTTAAAAATAATTTATTAAATACATTTTACCTGTAACTGGAATATATTTATTGATCGTAACTTTTTCTTCTGTTTCCACTTCGTTTTTATCTTCCAACTTTTCTAATTCCCCTTCGACGTCAAATCTAAGTAAGCATGGATGGTAAGTTAGAGTTTTCACTCTTTATATAAACATTTTTTTTATTAATATATGCACGGAAGTTTTAATTACTTATCCCATTCTTGATAACTTCTTGGCTTACAAATTTTATTCTTCGTTTCATTAATCTTCTGCTCTGATTTCTCCTGAAAATAAATTTAATTAATAAAATTCTCAAATTGAGGAAAAGATGGCAACTTTAAAGATTAGCGCTTTCCTTATTTTGAAATGTATGGAAAGTATTTTCAACGAGGAAAAAGAAATCGAATCCTTATATTTTGATCATCAACAATGGGGAAAAAAATCAAGATGAATTATTAGTAGAAAGGATAGAAACAGTTTGAGTTTCACTTCAACAATGAAATACATTGTAAAATACTGATAAAATATTTGAAAAAAAAAATTGTTTTAAAATGAAGAAAAAATTATAAGGTAAAAAAATTATGTAATTGAAATTATACTTTATTTGAATTTTAAAATGAGAAAGAATAATTTTTGTGCTGTGCTATTTTCTAAAATTGTATCAAAATTTTGCTTAATTTTATATTAATTGAAATTTCAAAACAAGACATTAGTAAGTGCACATTCCTATCTTGCAAAGTGTGTACAAGCCACGTCTGGAAAATCAAGGTCAAATTGTCTAGCTTGTAGAGTAACACACACACACACACACACACATAGAGAGAGAGAGCTTTATTATAAGTATAGATATAGATACAGATTATAAAGTAGTTATATACAACTGTTAACTTATTTATGTAGGATGCAGCAACTTGTAAACGTTTAATTATATCAAAATACAAAAAGAAATAATTCAACTAAGACAGAAAAGCATCCGATTTCATGCATCAAAAAAAGTAAATTGAGAGCACTGATACAAACAACAATAATGAAAGTTGTAATATTAATATTTTGTCTGCAGTCCTTTAGATTTTATCATTGTCTTTAATCGTCTAGGCATAGATGTGACCAATTTTGATTGTTAGTTCGGGAGGTTTCTCCCCCCCCCCTTCTTCTGTATCCCCGGGGATGAGAAGTTTCCGACCTCGAAATGAGGATGAGATGCTTCCGGCATGGTGGTTGGATCTCTCCACCCTGGAGGGTGCATGAAAAAGTTGGGGTCTGGCTCCTCCCATCGATGACGGGACGTACTTCCTTTAGGAAGGGCTGTACCTTGGCCAGTAATGACCCTTTGGACTCAACCACAGTTCCCGCCAGTGTTGCTGTCGCGGCGGTCCTTTCATTCATTATTTATTATCCATGTATCTTCGGGTGGGTCAGAGAGTCAGTGATATGAAGTGCCATTCTTCTGTGAGAATTTGTTTCAACTCTTTCTTATTAGAAACGGGGGGCCGCGGTGGCCTGGTGGTAAGCTCTCGGCTTCGGAACCGGAGGGTTTCAGGTTCGAGACCCGATTCAACCGAAGAACCGTCGTGTAAGGGGGTCAGTTGCATGTTAAATCCGTCCTGACCAAACGTCCTCCCGCTGGTGTGGTGTGGTGTGGAGAGGGGGGTGCCAGCTCAGGTGTCGCCCTATTCATCTGACCGCGGTTCAAAATGACGAGGTCCGACCCAAAATAGACCTAGTGTTGCTTCAAACGGGACGTTAATATAACTAAACCAAACCTTATTAGAAATGGTTCTTTGCAGTGCATTTTTCTCAAGATATTCACATAAATTTCCAATGGGATTTAGATCTGGTGACTGTGGAAGATGGTTCAAAGTCTTCGCAACACGATAGAGAAACCATTCTCTCACAATGTTTGATGTGTGTTTGAGATCGTTATTATGTTTGAAGATCCAACTCCGTGACAAGGGGTAGCATTATCTTTTAAATTATTTATATTGTCAATTTTGTTTATTGTAGATTCGACAAATACTAAATTATCAACTCCTGCTATCTCCATACCCCCCCCCCCCAGATAGTAACAGATCCACCCCCATGTTTAACTGTCTTAACTGAATTTTTATTACTGGATTCTTCATTTCTTTAATCTCTATATTTTTGCGAACTTCTGTGCTACAAACAATTCAATTTTTTTTCTCACCACTAAATAAAATACTATTCCAAAAATCTAAATTTTTATTAAGGTCTTATTGGCAAACGGCAGACGCTTTTTCTGGGTCGATTTCGTGATGAATGGTTTGTTACGTGGAATCCTGCTATTTTATTCATATTCATGAAGAGTCCTCCTTATAGTGCTTGCACTTATTGTCTGCGTTAATTTTTGTGAGATACTTTGAGATATTTGAACAGCACTCATAGGTAGCTGGATTAGCAGTGATCTCTCATACTTCTGCATCAGTCAATCGTCTTGGTCTTCATGTTCTCTGAAAATCTTTAACCTGCCTGCATTTGGAATATTTGTTAAGAATTTTCTTCACTGTGCAAAGAATTTTCTTCACTGTGCTGTCCTTACAGCAATTTTTTCTATTTCACGTAAGAATTTACTTATTTTCCTTCAAATTTATTATCAATATTCTCGTTTATAGTTCTGTTTATTTCCCCATCGCAGATAATGTAAATTTTTAGAAAAATCTCTCAGATTTGCATGGAACTTTACATAAATTCAGGCAGAATATAAGACTTTAACTTGTACCAAGATCGTCTAAGAAAAAAAAGCGGCGATATCTATATAATTAAAACATTTTAAGGAGAAAGAGTTATGAGTGTTTACTTTTTTTTGACGCATAAAATTGGATGATCTTAGGTTCAAGTTGACTAATTTTTTTACGTATTTTATTTTAATTGAATTTTTACAAGTGGTTCGATTGTGCTTAAATAAATTAATAACAGTATATATCTACTTTATGTTATGAATCAGTAATGTATTTGAAATAACACATTTTCTAAATCAACCATGGGTGCTTACTTTCTTTTGACACTCACTGTATATATAAACAAAATAAATTCAACTTACCGTATCAATCTGCTGTTCTATCGTCGAATTTTTTTGTCCTCTTATTGGTGGAATATCATATACTTCTGTTGACGTATTTTGACACTCTCGTTTGGAGTATTGTTTTGACCAATCCTAAAAATAAATAAAAAGAATTCTCTTTTTAATGAATTATAACTGATATAACGAGAAATAAAACAGTTCTTGACATATAAACTCTGATAATGGAATGCAGGTCATGATTTGAATATTTTATTGTTAACGGTATTTGTCATAGGCTTAAATTGAAAGACTCTGTTGAAATATTTTTTTTTATCTCTGTGTTTAGTTTTTTTAAAGAATCTGTTTCGTTTTTAGGAAGAATCGCCTTTTATACACACACACAAGCGCGTACACATGCACACACAAAAGTAATCGAATTTATTAATTATATTTTTTTTTATGTTTTTCAGTTAATGTTTACATTTTAAATAAAGATCATGTATTGAAATTTTCCAATTTACCTGGGATCGCTTTTTAATAATTACGCTTATATCCAAAAAAAAAAAAAAAAAACCTTGTTGACAAACAATTAATTTATTGAAGCACTAGCCGCCTTTGGCGACCAGCCGGCTCGCCAATCTTAATGTTCGTTTAAATTTTAATAATTACAGTAGACTTCCGATTATCCGCGCCTGCCGCACAAAGTTTTTTTTTTTTTTTTTTTTTGACTGATTTTTTCAAAAAGGTGCAGTTTTACTGTTATGCTTTTGTAATTACATAATACATTACAGTATTAAAACAGTACATATGTTCATTTTTCTGTGTATCCTTGACGCCTCTCGTAAATACAAAGCACTTTTCTGTTTTCATTAACAAAATGCAATTTAGGTTAGTTTTGAGTGATATACTAAAATATTAAGCGTTAGTTAAACATCCTGCTGTTTATTTTACCTTTTATTGTACATAAAACGATTTTTTCAAAGTTGGAATGACTGTTTTCTTTTTTGCTATACCCGTTTTTAGCTTTTTTGGGATTAACCGCGATTTTTGTTATCTGCGACGGCTTCGCCACCCAATTCCGCGGATAATCGGGAGTGTACTGTAAATAGGTTGAACCGGAGCAACCCCCTTCTTCGCCAAGTTGCGATAACGCGCCAAAGCCGGCAATCTTTATTGTGCACTATAATTGAACATCTGCTCCTTTGCTTTTGAACATTTCGTGAGGCCGTTGTTGGCGATTTTTAAAAATTGCTCCAAGCAGGGGGTTAAACTCCGGTCGTACCATTAAATATTTTACGCAATTCCAACTTTAATAGATTCTTCAGCAAAATATTTTAAAACTTCAAATTTTGAGAGTCATATAATTCAGTCATAATATTATAAAGGCCTTCAGTCATAGCGTGATATGTATCTCTCTAATTTTCTGTTACCCCTCGTAGAAATTATGCTTTAAATTAAAGTGTAAATGATTAATCTGCAATTAATATAATAATATTTTTTACTGAAACAAAGCATTTTTTTAATACTATGATTACTGATAATAGTGTCACTGAGCGTTTAAACTTTATGGGCACTAAAGAATATCTTTCTTAATTTATGTAATATCTCAAGAATTTGTCAACAAAAATTTCTCAGATTCATCATGAACAGATCGATTTATTAACGATGTTTAATTTTAAATGCATCAAACACTAAGAAAATAAAATGAATCGTTTAAAATAATCGGTCGAAAACAGGTTTAAAAAAACTACTTAAAAAACGATGTACTTAAAACTATAAGCATATACAAAAAATATATAACTAACATAAATACAATTTACTTAAAAAAGCATGCAACTAACCTAAAAATAATTTAAATCATCCGTTGGTTGTCATGTCAACAGTCAGAAAATAATGCGCATGCGTGAATTTTCTTCGCCAGTTACGTTAACGCAAATGCGTGAATTTTTCTACGCCAGTTGGGGTAACGCTATGCAGATTATACATTTTTAATTTTCTTTATTCTGTGTTATTTTAATTCAAAAGTACTTCAGAATGAATCTGAAATATGGATTAATTAACAATGTTTAATTTTAAATGCATAAAACATTAAGAAAATAAACAGAATCGTTTGAAATAATCCACCGAAAAATGTTAACCCTAGCCTCAATTCTGTTGGGAGAAAAAAATAACTGAAGCCTTACTCATTTGGCGGTGGGGAAAATGGAAGATTTTTTTGGCGGGAAAGTTAGTTTTTAACTAATAATTAAAATTCTAATTAAAATTTCAAAAAAAAAAGGGACCCCAGTTGCACATTCCCGACCTCTAAGGTATACATGTACCAAATTTGATAGCTGTATGTCAAATGACCTGGCCTGTAGAGCGCCAACACACACACATTGAGCTTTATTATAAGTATAGATTTCTTTGAAATTTTATAAAATCTTCAATTCTAGTAATATGTCAATAATCACTGTTATCCCCGCTGAATTGTCTTAAAAAATCTGAAAATGAAGAGAAAATAATTAGCACTTAATTTATTGGTTTAAGTTGTTAAACCGACAAGTTAAAGCATTTGTTTTTCGTATTCGAATAAAAAGCTATTGATGTAGAAGGAAAAGCTTAAATCAAAAAGTTGTAGGCATTAAAATGTTTTATAAGATATGCCGAGGAACATTACGAGAGCTTAGTTAGATTAATAGTAAATTTTTTTAAAAAAAGCAAATTTGGAAAAATATTTTTTATGTTTTAAAAAATTTGAATAAAAGTTTTGAATTTAGTCTTAAATACGTTTTACATAAAAGGAAGCAACTGGTAAAAATTTCAGATCTGTTTTTGTGTAAGTGTTTGAAAAATTCAATTTAATTAAAATAACAATGTCGTTTTTGATTTCAAGTTCATTTTCGTGTTATTTTACAGTTTCGACATTATATTTAAAAAAGGAGCAAAATTTAGATTTGAAAAAGAAAAAAGAAATTTTTCTACTTTGTCGTGACTGATTCTCAAAAAAAATGAAAATAGAAGTATTCTCAACGCAACTATCATCATCAGAAAATCAATTCAGGCTTAATAATTGAGGCACAAATGTTTTCAAATGTAATATTCATCGCTTTTTACTCTCAGTATATGTAGTATCGAAAAAGTAAAATAATCGCCAAAAAATTCGAACTCAGGATATTGACGAATTTTCACGTTTTCGGTCCCCTTAAGTTTGAAAAATACATTTTCACAAAATGCCCGCTTTGTCTGCCTGTTACAAAAGATAAACCCAAAAAGCTTTGAGCTAAAAGAAAAAAAATTCAGTATATGAATTTTTTCATCGAATTTGTGGATTTCTATCAAAATGTGAGCAAAATCCATCCAGAGGAAGTCTGTCTGTCATGCTGTTCGAATATAAGTTAACAGGAAAACTACAAAACGGAGAGAGTTAGATAAATAAAATTAATTGCACATATGGTGCAATTAATTTTATTTATCTAACTCTCTCCGTTAACAACGTTAACATGGTAATGTGGATATCTGTCAAACTCTGATCCAAATCTAACTGCCGGTTAACTGTCTGTCGGTCTGTACTTTTAGAAACATCTAAACGTAGTAACTCAAAGACTCATTGGTATGGGACTATATGGGTATATAATTTGGTATGCGACTACAAGTATAGACTGCATCAGATTTTTTGTGAGTATATCAGATATTTGTTTCAGTCGGTTGGGAAAAAAAGCGTCTAAAATACATACATAGGGGATACATACATAAAAATACATACATAAAACGCATACAAAGGGAGAAAAAAAAACCCGCCAAGAATGACATGATACATTTAGTAAAAATGCCAAAGTTTACATTTAGTCTCGCAAAAGTTCATATTTCGTAAATATTGTTCGCCAATATAAGAATATAGGAAGCGAGGCATTCTCTGAGATAACATCTTTATCAGAGAGAATGCGAGAAAGTGTGAGGGAGAGAACTCCCACTAGTTTTTAAAGGTCTACCATTATGATATCACAAAAAATCGTAAAGTAAAACTTCTGGAATAGGATTTTTTTTCTATTCACGAATTCGGAAGGGAACAGTTGATTAGAATAACAGAAAAAGTCTATTAATTATTATATACTTTGTTATTTTCGCCAAAATTGAAATATTCAAAAAATAAGCTAGATATAGGTTAGAAATTTTGCCGACTGTTTTTTTTCCTTCTATGCAATTCAAACTTAAGTAGAATCCCAACGATTTTGCTCCATTAAATAAAAATTAATTTTTTTCAAATTTTTATTTATTTTTATATTTATACTTGATTTATTTAAGTATTTTAACGTTGAGCAGCTCATTTTATAAGTCCTTTTAATACCTACAGAGTTTTCATATTACTAACATCAATAGGGAGACCACGTGATATTTAAATGAGTGGCAGCTAGCTCCGCCCAGGAATACCACGTGGTTAACTGAATTTTTAACACGCTATACTGCATCGCCTATGCTTCGAAGCGGAAGCTGCATATACTTATTCTAATAGTTACAATTTTTTTTTTTTTGTGTGTGTGTAAAACAACGTTTTTTAAAGAAAGACACCTATAGTGATAAACTTAAAAAGCAAAACCTTATATAAATATAAAATGTGGTCCGAATCGTGAGAGCCGTTTGCGAGAAACACGAAACAAATAAATTTATACTACATATACAAGAATTGCTCATTTAAAGTCTTAAGATTTCGTTCTTTTTTTAAAAAAAATTTTTGAATGTGATATTTGAGAGAAAAAAGATTGTTTATCTCTTTTTTTGAAGAGGAGTTTTTAAAAATAGACCAGTAATTTCAACACGCACTTTATTTTTTTAATCAAAGGTCTTGAATTTATCATATTATCAGTGTCTCTGTTTTCGAGATGATAACCTCCAAATAAAAATAGAAACACAATCTCAAAACATTCCTTATTTTTAGAACTGAAGATTTTGCTTTTTTCTTTTTTTGTATCAGTCAATGCTTTTCAACATGTTTATGCGTTATCTGATATATATATATGTGTGTGTGTGTGTGTGTGTGTGTGTATTTAAAATTGCATGAACATTTTATGATCCAAAAAAGATATTGAATTAATAAAAAAAAAGAAAAAAAAGAAAAGAAAATATCTACTCATATGGAACAAAAGTTCTCACTTCATTTCTATTATAGTTGATCATTTTAATAAATTATATGAAGAAATATTTCTCCACTAATAATGTTAATGTACATTTCAATTTATAACAAAAGCAAATGAGTGTCTATATGTCTTTTAACTCTTCAAAAGAAAGACTATTTAATCTTAAATTATCAAATTTCTCCCAAATATACTGGGAAGGAAAATTGTGCGCCATTAATAAATTTTAATTTATTAAAAATTAAGCAAATTTTTGACTTTTTCCCGTGATAACTTCTAGAAATACAATTGTCCAAAAATAATTTTCGAACCATTTTAAAATCCAAAAGAATAGGTTTTCAACAATATCAATTTGATTACCGTTCAATTTTTCTTCTGGTTTTAATAAATTTTTAAATACCGTTAAAATATATTTTATAATATTGATATTCGAAAATATTATTAGTTATTTTTCTTTCCAATTATAAAATTTAATTTTTTTGCTTGTTACCTCATGCCTATTGCCTATTATAACTATTTATGCATAACCATTATAACTGTAACATTAATGCAGCTATTTTATGTTTCATTCTTACCATTATTTATTGCCAAAATAAGGAGATTCAGCTGTATTTTGTATAGTGTGTCAACTTCTTTTAAAAGTGCATTTTTAAACAAACAAGCAAACAAGTAAGCAAGCAAAGAAACAAACAAACAGTAATAATAATAATAAAATGTTTTTGAAGTCGTTTTGGTTAGTATGGAACTTCAGAAATAAGCAAAGATGAAAAAGCTGTCTATTTCATCTAGCTGAAGACTATTTTCTTCTTATTGTTCAATTTATTGTATAAAACTATACATTGTTACTCTTTTCAGGTTGGAATTTTGCTTCCTTATTAAAACACATCAATTTTTTATTGAATTTGTGAAAAACTCATCTATTATATTATATAAATTAGGAAATACTATCCGCCTTCGGTCACCTATTCTTCGCCTACGATATTACTAATAATGATTCAGTAATATGAACCAACTTCGATTAACTCCATCTAAATATGCCAAATGAAAAAAAAAAAGCTGTTTAAAATTATATTTGGGGAATAAATATAATGTATTCCGAATAGTCAACTACGTAGGTAACATGACGAAATAAGGGCGAAATCAGTCCTGTTGTTGACGCTGGGAAAAAAAATTGGAAGAATGAGTGTATGCTGGCAATAATAATGTATCTAAATTTCAATACATTTCAAATGAAAAATTGATGAAATTGGTAGAATCATATGTGTTGGGATTTTCCGTCGCCCAATTTTCTTTTAGAAACTGTACAGTAAAGTAAGGTTTTGGGGATTTTTCTCAAACAGGTTAGGTAGATAGTTGAAGGCGAATATTGATGACATATCTAAGTTCATGAATTTTCATAACAAATAAAAATTGACAAAATCAGACTAGCGTTACGTCTTGGGAGAAGGCTCTTTAATTTTTCTAATTATTTGCATATTATTGCGTAAATCGTCCGCTGAGTGTATGGTAAAGAATTTTATTAAGTTGGATAATGGGAAATGACGATTTATTCGACAAAAAAAGGAGAGGAATCTAGACAAAGCATATACCAGAAAACCAGTTCTAGAAATCCAAAACAGACAACAAATCGTGATAGCGTTCCGAGTGCACAACTAGAACTTGTTCCAAAAACACAGCTCCAAAGAGAGAATTGATTCACGAGTGAGTGCCTCGACTTTTATAGTCTTTTGATATGGTATAACACTTCATAGAATTTGCTAGGAGTATCTAGATCTCTTTTTCTAATAAAAATAATGTCGTAATCCTTGTATTTTCTAGAACCTTAATTTTTGTCTTTAAAATTATACAATTTGTCATCAAGATCGCAATAATTGATCATCATTAAGCTTCAATTAAGAATCTCTTTTTCCCGGGACGATAATAAACATGGGAGAGATGCGGACAATATTATACCTATATATTATCAGATTCCTGATAATAGATAGCTACTTAGATGTGCATGTTTCGAATTTGAGTAAAAATATTTTTAATGCTTTTAAATTTAATCATATTTTGTTTCAAATTCAAAATTTAATAATGGGTGAAATGACAGGTAAATAGGTTGGCATATATAAAAGTATATTGAACAGTATAAAGCTGTTAAAATGGTTTAATAACTAATTAAATGTCCATAAAAATTGAAAAATGCTTTGCTAAAGGCGCGAATTCAAACTAAGCTACGCATAAAGGATTAGCTTGGAATGTTTCGCAATCAGTTATCCCAGGGGAAAAAAAGAGGGTCTCTAAAGATGGTTTATGCTTATGATAATAAGATGAAGTATGCCGAAAATCTTACTTCAATGCCAGCCAGAATATTTTCCTTTTCCTCTTCTGGTAGGTCAGAATAATTCATGATACCTTGAGCTGAAAGTAAATACTTGTTGCTTGGGTCCACCTGCTGTAATCTTGCTTCACAAAATTTTATTAAATGAGGAAATACACCTTCTTCTCCGCTTCTGAAAATAATTTTTTAAATAATATTTCAATATTATATAAAAATGAAGTAAAACTGTTGAAAATCGTGCTTTTTTTTTCATAATAATAATATGGATCTAAACTGAGGCAAACTTTTTTCGAAATTCATCACAAAATAGTTTCTTGAAATTTTCATATAAGACCGACAGCTTGAAATCCAGTGGTTTTAGGTCGGAGATATGTAGACTTTTTCTTAAAGAGCCATTTTAATAATTATATTTAATTTATATAATTAAATATATTTAATTATATTAAGGGGAGATGCAAACCAAAACTTGCTTTATGAAACAAACGTTTTAAAAAATTAAACCTAAAATGTTTTTTGTTTGTCGTTAAAATGTGTTTATTTTTACTTTGATTAAATGCGATTTTATTGTTTATTTTCAATGTTGTAACAGCTATAATAATAATTATATAATTTATGATAAAAGTAAAATATAAATTATTTTAAACATTCTCAATATTAATTATTATTTTTATTCCATCAAATGTCATAATCTACTTAATAAAACGACAAATAATAAAATTATAAATTCGTCATGAAATATAAGGCCAAATAGGGTGCCCCAAAATAGTGGAATTTCTGCTTATTTCCTTAAATATTACGCCTAGATATATACTTCCAGTTATAAAGTGTCATTAAGGTGGGAAGTTGTATAAATACACTTTGGCTTTTGTTCAGGATAATAATAGTTTTATTTTTAGATCAAATTTTTATTCTACCTACAGTGTAAAAAAATATCGCTTAGTATTTTTTTTTATTCGTCTATGTTTATTCAAAGTTTGAAAATTATTTCTATAAAATTTGCAGACATAATGCAATTTTATTGAGTTAGATCTCTTTTCCATACTTCAAGCTGCTGTTTGTGCGAGTCTTCCAACACACATTCCAGGAGTAATATACCTATCACAATCGCTTTAAAAAAAGTCAAAATCAGAAAATAAGAAAGCAATTATTTACTCCCTTAAATTTAAAAAAAAGATCGATTAATAGAATCAATTAAAATGTTATCAAAACTTTAAAAAAAACACCCGAATATTTTAGACATTTCTATTAAATTACATTCTTCCAAAAATACTTTCAACAACGTGCAAGTACATCATAATTACATACAACCTAAATAATCAATTTTTAGAAGCATTCCTCGATATTGAAATACGTTGTTTTTAACCAGCTGAAGTGGTTTCCCTAAAATTTTCTAGCATACATTCTAATAAAGGTGTCCCAGAGAATGAATTGCATAGCCTTGGCGTACAATAGTTACAAAATATTAACTTTTGGCGTGAATTTAGCATTTTTATTGAATCTATATAGTACCATCCTTGGCGAGCTTATTTGGCGATTAATGCTATTTGAAAATCAACTTTGTATTTTAGATGCCCTTTTTTTCAACTGATTGAAACAAAAATTTGAGATAAACTACAATTGAAGTCACAAAATCACGTACCAAATTTGAAAGATTTAATCACTGTGGTTTTGAGTTACCGCGTTTACATGCTTCTGAAAATGCAGGTGGAGGACAGTCAATATCTTAGTGGATTTTGCTCAAAATTTGGTAACGTCTATACTCTAAAGATGCTAAATCTGTGCACTAAATTTTATCTATTTAGCTCTCTTCATTTTGGAATCATCGTGTTAAATTATATTCTAGTAACCAGACAGACAGACTTCCGTTGAGAGGATTTTGCTCAAAATTTGATAGAAATCTACAAATTTGGTATAAAGACCGTATACCAAATTTTGGTACTTTTCCATTATACCGGGGCAGGCGATAAGTCGCCAATAATGATGCAACCAACGCCAAACTGAATATCGCCGCTGGTAACCTGGTAACGCTGGTATGATTTGTTCTGGCGATTGTGTGCTGTCGCCAAAAAGCCTGCTTGGCGAGATTTGCGCCGGTATAATGGAAAAGTACCCAAATTTCATCCGTCTAGATGAAGGAATTTTTGAATTATAATTATGTCAGAGAGACAGACATTTTCCAAAAATGTGTGTTTCGAACTCAAGAAGGTTTAAAACTTGGAGAATCGTCAAAATCTGGAGTTCGAATTTTTTTACGATTACTATGCTTTCTCTTTTCTACGTATAAGAGAAAGTAAAAAAGCCTAAAAAAATGCGTATAGCTGCAAGCAGAGTTTTATGGCATTTTTTTTTTTCTGTAACTTGAATATTCTGATATCTTTAACGAAAAATTATTACTCCGCTTTTAGAGGTATTGAAATTCTCACACTAACTCTTAACTCATAGATTTAATAATTATTTTAATTATTCATTGCAGACGCGTATTGTAGTTTGAGTAGTTTACAATTCAGAGAGTTTGCATTTTTAACAAATTTATTTATTTGCAACTAGGCTTCTAAAATTTTAAATGAACTCTTGTACTCCCATTAGTCCATAAGCTACCTAATTCGAAATCGATATTGTCTATATTACAATATGAATATAATTGAAATTGCTGTTTCAAAACGCTGCAATCATGAATCTGTAAAACTTGCTTTTAGACTTGAATACGTGTGAAACAATAAGATTTAATTTGGCGAAAAAAAAATTTTTTTTTCAAAAAATTTCCTATAATTAGAGCTACAAAAATAATAATAACGGAAGCTCACAAAGGAAAACAAAAATCTTCAAGGGGAATGTCTTTTTCGAAATTTCGAAATATAGAATGTTTCCAGCAAAAGAGAAAGATTAGTTTGCAAAGTAAAAATGATGACTTCATAAGAAAACAATAGTAAAAATGAACAGCGACAATACTTAGGAAACAGAATAAAATTCTAATACAAACACTTTCAATTTTCCCGGAAAATGGTTAAATTCTGTCTTTTATTTTTGAAGCAAGTTTTTTCTTTAATCAAATAATTTATATTTCTACAAATGCATACAAATGACAAGTCAGTTTGAGAATTTGTTGTCAATACACAGCATTTTAGTGAAATGAAAGTTTTTCGAACATATGCACTTGCTTGTTCAAAGCGTTTTACAAATAATAAAGTAAGTTTTCATTCGTTTCGTTTTAAAGAACATTCGGATTTACGAAGGATTTAACTATTATTACAAGCTATTTTATGAAATAAAATAGGAATTATGAATAAAAATACGAATTTAAAATAATCTATCCTGTTATTTTTATAAATAGTTATTAACCCTTGGTAAATAGCTGTAAATGTAACGAATAGTATTACCGTCACATTAAACAATAAGTACTTTAAGCAGCATTTATGAATACAAGAAAATTTCAACGTTTATAGATATTAGAACAACTGCACTCGAATGCTGTTTAGTCAAAAATGGCTTTTATGATAATTTAATTTTCATTAATTTCAATAATAATTATGATATAATGCAATTATATCATATTTATATATGCATTATGAAATATGTCATATGCATTATAGCATACTCAAATATTATTCAAAATTATACAACATACCTTAGAACTCTCAAAATCTTTTCAAGCTGTTTGACATTCTTGCAATTTTCAATATATTTATAATCTAATTGATCCAAAGTCAAGTTTAATTTTTCCAGAAGAGATGCGTGGGGATTTGAAATCACCATTTTTCCATCTGAACTTAAAATTATCGCAAAGAAACAAGCTCTTCTTTTCGAAAACCGTAGCTTCGCGGAAACCACAGAGAAGGGCAAAACTAATCATTCTAAAGAAACCGAAATTAGCGGTAGAAAATTTGCTGTTGGTTGTCATGGCAACGAACAAGTTTCTATCGTGCTGAAATAACTACAACATTCTATATTTAATGTCTTTGCCATTTCGATTGTCTATTTTTTTCCCAGCTACAACAATAAATTTTGTTTTGAATATTTAATTTTTTTTTTAATATCACCAAAGATAAAAGTTTTCCAACAAACATTTTGTTTGGTATATCTTCTTTGCGAGACTTGGCAATTAGGATTATAAAAATAATATAAATTCAAAGCACATTTTCCAGTAAAAATTTTATCATTTGCTCACAGATATTATGCTCTTTTTTTTGTACATAAAATTTGCTTTTGCCAGTTGGGAAAATGAATTTTTCACCTTGAAGCAGAAAGATTAGTTTCAAGAGAAGAATTAAGGTTCAAATTAAACTTCAAATCTGATATTTTTTTTGTCAAGAAATTTATTTAGAATCAAGAGGAGTGGTTTTCTCAAAGCTTTTTCTAATAAATTTGTCAAGCCAGCGACAACGCCTTGCATAACATTGTCGTGCAATAGTTTACAAAATATTAACCTCTGGTGTGAATTACGCATTTTTACTAAATCTGTTGTGTCATCCTTGGGAAGCATTTTGGCGATTAATCCCTGGCATGCGGTTGATAGCATCCGAAAATTGAATTTATGCTTTAGATACTTTTTCTCAATCGATTTTAACAAAGTTTTGGCACAAAACTAAACTTGTAGTCACAAAATCCCATACCAAATTTGATATATTTAAGTCATTGCGCTTTATAATTCTCGCATTTCCATGTTTCTGAAAGTACAGACCAACAAACGGTCAACCTGTTTTGGCATTTGGCTAAAAATTTGACAGATGTCTACACTGTAGATGTTAAATCTGTGTACCGAATTCCATTTATATAGTTATCTTCGTGTTGTACTTATCGTGTTAAATTATATTAGAAATAGCCGGACAGACGACTAAATTTGGCATTGAAGTGTTTTTTTGTTACAACTTTTTAAAGCAATTTAAAATTGTTTGCAATTTTAGATGTGGAAAGATTTTGCATTCATTTGTTTTATTTCTTTATATTGGCATATGCCGGCGTCCTGGCATAGGGGTAGCACGTCTTCCCCGTGACCTGGGCGTCCTGGGTTCGAGTCCCGGTTCGGGCATGGTTGTTCTTCCTGTTCTATCTGTGAGAGGTGTGAATGTGCCCGCCTATAAAAAGGGGTTGTGGAAGCGAATGCGATGCGAGTAGCTAAGACGTACTCTTGGCCCTAGTTGGCGCTACTTAAACAAGAGACGCTCCCTTGGCTTAAAATCACTGATTTCGTCAGCGAGCTTGTCCATGGCAAGTGCCATTATAAACAACAACAATGTTGGCATATAAATTTATATGCAAAAAAATCTTAATTTATTAAGAAAAATAACTTTTAAGATAATTATTTTACTTATTCAACCATAACAAATTATTTAAAAAATAAAATTTGTATATTTTTTGCAATAGCATCTCATGTTAAAATTGCAGACATATATTCTTTTTGTAAATCAAATTTTTCTGCATCATTCGGATATGGAAGATGCAAAAATTTCTCTTAACGCTTTGCAGGACAATTCCTTAGGACATAAAACTGTCAAATTTGTAATGTAAATACTCACTAAGAAAGTTTTTTTTTCAAAGGATCTATTAAAGCTTTATTAGGTAATTAACTGGAATAATTTGAAATCATATTATTCAAAACGGTGATTTTTCAGCGATATCATTTTTATTTTCGAATAATGTGTAGCATACACGGTTTGATTTAAGCCACTGATAAACGCAAACGACAATTTAAGGATATTTTTTTTCCAAATTCCATTTTTTGTAAATATTAGTTTCATTAAAATTCTTTTCTTACAATTGTGAAAGTTATTTTGTCAGGGAAGTAAATTTGTCTAGTTCTGTCAATTTTAAGAATTAAAAGAAACTGATGTTCCAGAAGTTTGGTAATTAGAATAATTTAATTTATAGTAATTTGTCGATAGTAATTGCTGATGCAACATAATTAGAGTAATTTTTATGAAGTAAGACCTGCAATATTTTTTCGTTTTTTTACATGTGATAATTTATAATAATTCATGCCTAATTAGAAAAATTTTCATCTAAATAACATTTTAGAAAAATTAACCATATTTTTTTTTTCGAGAAGTGAAAGAAAATGAATATTCAGTAAATCACTTACAGTGGCTCAAAAAATTGAGAGTACACCTTACTTTGACTTGATAAATCCGACTTTCAATATAAATAACACATAACCGGGAAGTGCAAACATGTTTTTATTTTTACACATAATAAATGGCTTAATTTAGAGTAAAAATAAAGAAAAATCAACGAAAAATTTCTAAATTGAAAAGTTTCAGAAGCATTTTAAATAAACATGCGTAGAATTTTGCCTCAAAAAATTGAGAATACACCAATGAAATTTTTGCAATTTCACGCATAGAAACAAAGTGTCACTATTAAGTTGCATGTCTTTTGGCTCTTATAATGGCCTCTAAACGTCATGGTACAGATTCAACCAATTTTTAATGGTATCTGATGATAATTTACCCCATTCTTCTTGCACCACTTGTTATAAATGGGTTTTGTTTCTTATTTTGTGTTTTTGGACCATTCTTTTGAGTATGGCCCAAGAATATTCAATGGCATTGATGTCGGGATACTGTGGTGGTGAGTGTAATTGCTGTTTACAATGAAAAAGGCACATATTTTGACGTTACCTGCATTCTGTATGGGGCCGTTGACCTGCTGCAAAATGGAATTTCCATCTAAACCCAAATTTTTACGCTTTCCTTTAGATTGCTGCGACCATATGGTTCATCCAACTTGTTGCAGAAACTTTTCAAATCATAGGCAGAAGTGTATGTGCTGAAACTGTGCGAAATGCTATTAGACAAACTGGATATAAAAGTAGCTTTGTTAGAGAGAAACCGTTCATCATCTTGCAAATTCAGAAAAAGCATCTGAAGTTTGCAAAAACTAATCTATTGAAGGTCAATAACCTTTGGAAGAAAGCTATATTTAGTAATGAAAGAAAAATCAACATTTTTGGCAGTAACAACCATTATACTGTATGGAGAAATCCTAATACTGCTTTGAATCTAAAAAAAATTATCTCCTACAGTTAAACATGATGGTGACTCCGTCATGATTTGAGGTTGCATGACTTCATCCGGGATAGGAAATTTAATTTTGATAGATGGCATTATAAATAATATGGTTTACTTGGATATACTTCGCAGCAATCTAAAGGAAATTGCTAAAAATCTGAGTTTTGATGGAAATTTCATTTTTCAGTTGGACAACGATCCCAAACAGAATGCATGTAACGTCAAAATATGGTGTCTTCTTCATTGTAAACAGCAGTTACACACACCGTCACATTACCCCAACATCAATACCATTAAATATCTGTGGGCCACACTCGAAGCAGTGGTTCAAAAACACAAAATTAGAAACAAAACCCATTTTAAACAAGTGTTGCAAGAAGAATGGGGTAAAATATCTTCAGATACCACCAAAAATGGGTCGAATCGGTACCACGACGTTTAGAGGCCATTATAAAAGCCAAAAGATATGCAACTAAATACTGACACATTCTTTCTATCCCAGATATTGCAAGAATTTCATTGGTGTATTCTCGATTTTTTGAGGCAAAATTCTGCGTATGTTTATTTAAAAAGCTTCTGAAACTTTTCAATTTAGAAGTTTTTCATTGATTTTTCTTTATTTTTACTCTAAATTAAACCATTTGTTATGGCAAAAATAAAAACATGTTTGCACTTCCCAGTAATGTATTATTTATATTGAAAGTCTGATTTATCAAGTAAAAGTTAGGTGTACTCTCAATTTTTTGAGCCACAGTAAATGTCCAATGAGTGAAATTAAAAACGAAGACGAAAAAATATCAGCTCGAATTTTAGATGAAATTGATTAAAAAATATCAGCTCGAATTTTAGATGAAATTGATTAAAAAATATCAGCTCGAATTTTAGATGGAATTTATTTAAAAATATCATCTCTCCAATCCGAATTTGTTCTGATTGCAGCTCTAGGGTTTTTAAAACTCAAAGGCTCTAGTTTTCTGTCAAAAAGTTGTTTTAAACCATGAAATTAATTAAACAATCGTGTCTACAGTGGATTTTATAGGCTAATCAGACCCAACCTACGTTTCTCTTGCTTATACATTAATTTTATGTCTTCCTTTCTCTTTTTTAAAAATTAATTTTTACTTTATCATATACGAAGTATATGGAAAGTATTGTAATTGCCAAAAAATTCAGACTCGAGATTTTGATGAATCTGCTTATTCTCCATGAGTTTAAATACATTTTTGGAAAATGTTCGTCTATCTGCGATAAAGATAACTCAAAAATGCTTGGCGCTGGATGGTTGAAATTTCGCATGTTTTCTTTACATAAAAGTTTTAGATTTCTATCAGATTTTGTGTAAAATCCGTGCAGAGGAAGTCTGTCTGTCCGGCTGTTCGAATATAATTTAACTAGATGACTACAGAACGAAGACAGCTGAATGGATAAAATTCGGTGCACAGATTTAACACCTTTAGTATAGATACCTAGCAAACTTTGATCAAAATCCAATAAGATATTGATTGTCTTCGACCTGCATTTTCAGAAGCATGCAAACGCGAAAACACAGTGATTTAAATCTATCAAATTTGGTACGTGATTTTCTGACTTTAAGTGTAGTTTTATCTCAAATTTTTGTTTGAATCAATAGGTAAAAACGCATCTAAAATGCAGATTCGATTTTCGAATGTTATTTAACGCATGCCAGGGCTTAATATCGAAATAACTCGTTAAAGAAGACACGATATATTCAGTAAAAATTTTAAATTTATGCTAAAGCTTAATATTTCATAACTATTGTAAGCCAATGCCATTTAAGGCTTTGTCTTGTATAATACCTTTGATAGAGAGAAGCGAGAAAGTTTTTTGGGGTCCTTTCCCGCTGGTTTATTTTTGTTAATAATCGAATTCTTTGAATGAGAAAATAAACTCATTAAACACGCAAAGTGAAAAATTTATAAAATTAGGGGGGGGGGGAAACCCAAAACCGGTTTAAAAAAAATAATTTTAAGGGATTTCAAACTTTTCAGCTCTATTGGAGAACTTTTAATAAAAATGTTAATTTCGTCTGTCGTCCCCTACATTCCTGCATAAAATTGTGGACCTGTGAGTGTCATAAAGAGTACGGAGAATGTGACTGCCAGGAATGTTCAAATATTTATTTTCAAAATTTCGCGCATGAGTTCTTGTGTATTATTAGCCACATGCCATTGGTCAACAATACTTATGAAAGAACCTATTAGCATGGATCTTTGGTAAATTTTAATTGGCGATTATTTGCTGGGATCTGATTAATACGCAAGTATCAGATAACTGAATATATATATTGTATACTTTTTTTTACCGTTCTATTGAAACCCAAATTTCGCATAGAACTATGATCGTAGTTGCAAAATCGTTTACCAAATTTAATTTAAGTCATTGAATTTGTGAATTATCACGTTTATGTGGGTAGACAAAAATACAGACTGCCAGATGGTCAAATCTCTTGTTGAATTTGGTTTTAAATTTTATATATGTCTATAATTTAGATTATATACCTGTGTGCGAATCTTTTTTTCACCGAACGCTTCTCATTTTGTAGTTATCATAATAATTAATACTTGAGCGGCCAGTTAGACAAAATTTTTTTGAATAGATTTCGTTCAAAATTTAATAGAAATCTGCTAATTTGTTGTAACGACAGTTTATCAAATAATTCAAAACGCTTTTGAGTTTTTTCATAGAAAGACATACTTCAAGATATCATTTTTTAAAATAGTATTTTTTGGATTCAGAAGAAGTCTAAAACGTGGCGATTTGTCACGATCTCGATTTTTTCGATCATTACAATATTTTTTCTTTGTATACTTCGTATACGAGAAAGTAAAAAGTTAATGATGTTTTACAATTCTTTTTCGTCTAAGAATAGATTCCCCAGGTTGCTAAAACCGTAGAGGAGTAATATTGGCTCATAATGTAATGTCTTGATCTAGACTGATCAAACAAGAAAGCAGAATTTAAAGACAATTCTTTATTTTACAGCCCTATATATACAAAAGAACAACTTGTTCTAATCTTGGTTAAATAAATAGTTATTTACACCTGTAGTAGGAGACACAACAGTTGAAGGTTTATCTTGAAACTCAGTTCTCCATCAATACGGAGAAACAACACCACAGGGAACTAACAGGGTGTTAGTCAACACGACCACTCCAGGGGTAGTTCTCGGACTCCGAACTCGTGGGCGTAGTTCAACAGTCTGTCTGCAATTCGTTTCTTCTCCTCTCCCTAAAAAAATCTCCGCACTTTATTTCGGAGACAATCTCCGCCTCTTCATTTACATTGGTCATTTGAGCTCTCTTTCGGCCAATCGGAGTTCAGCAATATGCTCCCTCAGGGGCGCCAGTCGGTCGTGGGAAGGTCCTTTTAGTGATGCACCTTTCATAACTGACTATTTTGGAACATGGAGTTATCAAAGTCCTTTCATAATGAGAAACATTTAGCATCCAGATGTTTGGACACCCCTTTCTCTTTGAAGGTACTCTCAATATCTCTTGGACGAGGAATTCCCACATGTGGTCTTTCACTGTAGTCGCTAATGAACAGATGCGAAACCACCCAGGTGAAAAGATCCACCATCTGGCTATCTCGAGGAGTTTAGTAATTAACAGCGACGACACAACTGGTTGTAAATGTCTTATCGGTACTGGGAAACGGGGAATGTTACAATAATAACAAAACAAGAAGATGATCTCCTCCAAACTCTCTCCCATACTCTCTAATAAACTTGTCATGCCAGAGAACGACTCGCATGGCATTGACATACAATAGTTACGAAATATTAACTTTTTGGGGTGAATTCAGCCTTTTTACTGAATCTTCATCATTCTTGGCGAGTTATTTGGCGATTAAATGCAGGCGTCGTTAATAGAATCCGAAAATCGAATTGTGTTTATGATTCTGCCAAATTTTCAGACATTAAAGCCGTATTATTTATTTATGTTTTGTGTTCATTGTGTAAATGAACTTTTCTAAGGAAACCAGTCTCTTGATATCGTCGCGTCTTGATATCATTCACAATCATTATCATATAATCTAATATATTAAAATCTCATGTCACGGTGGTTGTGTTCGAACTCTTCCGAAACGGCTAGACCGATTTTCATGAAATTTTTATGTTTATTTGGCAGGTATGAGAATAGGTCGTAAAGTATATTTCACAAATCTAGATAACTAGGGTGTTCCTATAAACGTTCACCGTGCACTGAGGAGATCAACGCTTGCTTGAAATCATCGCCACTGTGACGTAATGTTGAAAAAGTCCAGCTAAAAATAAACACGCGCTTCCAAATGCTACAAGATCCATCTGCTGACACATTCTCGGACCAATTGTTAGATATCGGTGATGGAAAAGTTGCTATCTATGAAAATACTGGATGCCTAAAATTGCCCTCTAACTTCTGCACTATCGTTGATTCACAAAATGCTGTCATTGATCGCATATTTCCCGACGTACGCACATAATACATAAATCATGCGTGGCCTGCAGAAAGAGCTATTTTGGCAGCAAAAAATGTGGACGTCGATGATTTAAACTTCAAGATACAGCAGTCGTTGCCAGGCGATTTGGTATCATACAAATTGATCGATATAGTTTGCGATGCTAACGAAGCTGTAAATTATCCAACAGAGTTTTTGAACTCACTAGATTTGCCAGGCATGTCACTACATCTTCTATGACTGAAAATTGGATCTCCGGTTATTTTACTTCGGAATTTGAACCCACCATGGCTGTGCAATGACACACGATTGGTCATTAAAAATTGATGAAAAACGTTATCGAAGCCACCATTTTGAATGACAAATTCCTAGCCGAGATTTTGCTGCCACGAATTCCAATGATTCTCACAGACGAGCCAATCGAATTCAAACGTGTTCAATTTCCTATTAGATTCGCATTTGCAGTGACAATCAATAAGTCGCAAGGCCAAACGATGTCTGTTTGCGGCTTAGATTTGGGCACACCGTGTTTCTCACACGCGGCATGTTCTCGCGTGGGCAAACTATCGAGCTTATTTGTGTTGGCTAAAGACGGACTGAGAAAAAATATCGTACACTCAATTGCCCTTCGAAATGAATATTGATTTTCTTTATTTCATTTTTATACTTTAGGATAAAAAATATATTACTTTTTTCACTTTACGTTTAACTTTTAAGAGATCAAACAATGTATATGTTCGTTATGTTAATGAAATACATTGTATTGAGAAAATGAATGGTTGGTGTTTTTTAATTTTTATCGGCGATCATCGTCTACAGTGCTCCATTCCTCTTTCTGTCATAGATTCCATCTCTACACACTTACAATACATTCGTTAACAACCAAAATATTCAATAGAAATAATTTATAAGGCAGAACAACGTTTGCCGGGTCAGCTAGTTTAAAATAATATTAAGGAAAACTTAAAACTTATGAATCAATTGCCCAGACAACGTGGACTTTATCAATTTTTGCATCATACGATAGTTTATTATTTTTAAATAGGCCATCTCCTGCATTCCTCTTATCTGAGATCCATAGAAAAACACAACTTCAGCATACATTATATCTGGCGAAATCTGGCTACAGAATTCGCCAACCAGTTTTGATAATTGACTGAATCAGTTTTAATAATTTTTTTTCTTCAAAAGAAAGATCAAGACCTCTATGCATGTCATCAAAGGTCTCCTTTTTTCCTCCAGATTCCAGTTTTGGAGAAATGAAAAATAAATCTAGTTCATTCTTAATGGAAAAATCCTGCAATAGGGTTTACTAGTCATAATACTCTACAGATTTTTTAAAAAAAATGTTTTTTCCATATTTAGTTAGTAACCTTTAGATTTGATATTAAGGGTTGTCGGATTTTACTTTTCTCCTTTTTCGAGAGAAATCGAAAGAACATTGCTTCACTCTACATTTTTCATAGAGAAAAATATCGACAGAGTTCCCAGCTAGATTTCGACAATTTTTGTTTCATATAGGAAGCCACAGATTCCTCACTACATTATCAATGCTCGTTTATTCCATTTCTCTTCACATTTAACGAAACTACAAAATAAAATTTTGACAAAATGCTCAGCCTCAATAACTGAAAAGAATTTTGAAATTTTTTTCTCCAATTTCATAATTTCTATAGTTCGAAGTATACTTAACAAATCAGAATATTCTAATAATATTATATAATTAATTGTATTATTGCAACTATACTTTTTTGTGATAAGATACAGTTCATCAAAGTTAACTGGAATGATTAAGTTAATCTTTTTATTACAAACCACGACTGCATAAGAATGCAAGAGCATTTTGATTGGGATAGCCATGCTTGTAAAATAGTGACATTAATTGGAATGAAAATTGCGAAATTGGTCCTCTTGATGAAATTGTTGAAGATTCTGTTTAGCATTTATTTTAAAACTGGAAAGAGAATGGGCAGGACGATTAATGATGTAGATAAAAAACATGAGCTTTCTATACGGAAAATGTTTTTGGAAAATCGTTGCATTAAATATTTTTTGATATTTTGACTGGCGAACTCTCTCAAATATTTCCCTTCTGAGAAGGTAGAAATAAAGTAGAAATATCTTTCCGAAATTAATTTAATCTAGAAAAGATATCCCTAATTTGATATGTAATTCACATGTTGTTGTTTCTTATGGTACTTGCCATGGACAAGCCCGCTGTTACGAAGACGGCGATTTAAGCCAGTGGGGGAGGGTCTCTTGTTTTGTTAGTAGCGCCAGCTAGGGCCAGGAGTACGACTTTGCTACTCACGTATCACTCATTTGCTTGCACAACCCCTTTTTACAGGAGGGCACATTCATACATCTCACAGATAAAACAACGGAAGAACAATCATGCCCAAACCGGGACTCGAACCCAGGACGCCCAGACCACAGGGAAGAAGCACTACTCCTATGCCAGGACGCCGGGGATGTGTAATTCACATGACCGTCATTGTCATCTATATTTCGTATGAAAGATCGGTTTCAGCATTTGAGACCGGAGAATGGTTGTTTGCTTTTGCTAATTAAATGTACAGATGATGGATGAACAGATAGTCGCTAAAAGTGGCTAGTATTATATAATACTGTATATATACTATTATACAGTGCAGTATAATTTTATTCATTACTGTATAAATTATGCAGTATTGTGTAACATTGCTCACTATTACGAAAAATACGTTACTTTTACAAGTTTTATGATACTTTAAAATATTATGCGCTTTTTGAGTAGAATATAAGAAATAATTAAATTTGTACAGCATCTCTTCAATATTTTTAGCCTTCCTTCCTATTCAGTACTTGATTCAAATCGGAAGTTATGATTTTGATTAACTAATGGCATCTTAGCTATTTGACAAATAGGTACCAATAGTCTGAAATTATGGTAACTAAATTGAAATAACTACCATTCAGAGCGAATATTTAAAACCGACGAATAAAAAAGTATCTAATATTAAAAAAATTGTGGATTACATGCTCTTTGGACAGAAGATCGCTGAATAGTTCTAGTGCGACATCTTTTAACTCCTATATATTGAAATGAAATGAAAAGAAAGAATTTTCGGCGAACTGAGAAACTGAAACAATTATTTTGTTATGCTGCTCTTTGGTTTTGGTTTATCCTGATCATCGGAGATATACTGTTTTCCTTGTATATTTTAATGATACTGTAAATTTTCAGATTTCTGCTTCATTGTATTTTATATATATTTATAAATTCTTTAATTTCTTACTTTTCTAAGTCATCTGATTTCGTAAGTATGAATTTTGCATACTTTTTATTAGTAATATAATCGTATTAAATTTCATTTGATAGGATCAACGAAAATTTTTCTTTACTGAATGTCTTAAAAGTGTAATATTCAGTTATCTTGGTTAAAAACGCTACTCCTTTTATAGTAAAGATTTCTTGCTTTGATTTAATGTAATTATTTGAGAGTGCAGCTTATATCGTCGTGTGACTCATTGTGGTTTTTGGGTATTGATTTCTATGATCATAATATTTTCCCATTGTAAAGCGTGTTATATAATGGTTCTGAATTTTTCATTATAATTCAGTGTTCTGTGAAATGTAAGTTTAATGAAGGGAACATGTTTTACATTTATTATTTATTGAAATAAAATAATTTAGTTCAAAAAATTTTATTTTTATCTTTTAATTGTTTCTTTTTTTCTGACAGTTGAAATAATTGTTTTTTTGTATTTAATGTAATTTTTCCTTGCATTTGAACTTCAGGGAAAGAAAATAATGCCCATTGTTTATATAGATCTTATAGAATGAAGTCTTAATTTTAGTTTTTAAAATTATTTGCAATGATTTGTCATAAAAAATTATAATTTTTTTAAAAAGAAGAATAAAATAATTTCTTTAATTCTAGTAGTATTCTGATTTTTATATACATTAAGATATACTTTCCTAATTTCTTTAAATATTTTTAATAATTTAAATAGTTTTTTTTTCATTTAATGTTGATAGTGTGGAAATTATGGCTGAAATTCCATACTCTCCAGCTGATGATTTACAGTTTCTGCATCAAGATTTTGTTTCTGTGCATGATATACCTACTCATATTGTAACTTGTGGAAGGTGGTTAGAAGAACCTTTACCTGATAATGATCCTGGTCATTTTTTAATCCTGTTTATACCTGGTATGTTCAATTACATTTGGAATAATTTATTATTGTTAAAAATGATTTAAGGTTAAATATTTTTTCATAATTATGTTTGACTATGCATTGTTTAAAAATGTATTTTATGCTACTATAACTTACATATCGTAATTGAATTTCCCCTTTGTCATATTTAAAATTCTTTGTATGCAATTTACAGTGTTATATCTGAAACATGCATAGATTTATCATTGTGAATGAATTTATTTTTATGCACATTGAAATCATTTTTATGTTCTTTTTCTCTTTTGTAAGTTTTTTACTATTCGATTAAAATAAATAAAGTCAATTTTCCTGTTTCAATTAAAAAAAAAAAAAAAAAAAAATTAACAATCTAGATCAATATTTTTTTTGTTGATAAAAGTAGTTTTATGACTTCATCTATGAAAATTATGAGTTGTTTTCCCTTTTCATGGGTACTTTTAATCAGTAATTAGAATTATTGAGAGATTGCAAAAAGCAATATTTATGAAATAGCAGAAAAGTATAATTTTTTTGTAATTTTATTTGTGATTAAATTATTTGATGCACTTCATCAGACAAGTAAGAAATATTTTGAAATACTATGAAGTCAAGAAGTTAGATAAATAAATTATTTTAATTGAGCAAAATATTTTAATTTTACTAATTTTAAAATTGTTAGTTTAATTTAGTTTTAGTTTATAAACAAACTGTAATAATAAAATGAAATATATTCTAAATTTTTGATTTTTTTTAAATCAAACTTTTTTTTTCACATAGCAAAACAAATGTAGTGAATTGTTACTGTATGATTATATCAGTTTATTTCTATTTATCCCATTTTAGAATATTTATTAAATAAAGATTAAAACCAAATTCAAGATTTCAGTTTTTGCAGCAATAATCTTTTGATGTGAAATCATTTTAGTAAGTCTGATTGTTACCTCATGTGTTATCTAAAGATAAATTATTATTCTTATATTTCTGAAGCATAATTACTTTTATGAACTTTACAATTAGAATTTTTATAACTGGCTGCTGATTAATTTCTTAAAAAATTACTGATTGCATTTTTATAGATGCTGTTATTTTATTGATATAGCATTACATTTATTTGCTCTTTGAAGTGCATTACTTTTTGTGTTTCATGCAGGAAATCCTGGTGCTCTAGAATATTACATTGAGTTTTTTAAAGCTTTATATGAAGGTCTTCAACGAACCATTCCAATCTGGGGTATATCTCATGCTGGACATGTGAGTGCTCCTCCTGGCTGTACAGTGCCAAAGCTTGAAGGTAAGTCATCCCCTTTACCTTTTTTTTGTAGAAAAGAATATTACATATAAATTATTTATTTAGTAATAATGTCTATTTTGATGTTCGGTGTGATATGGTTGCTTTTAAAGATTTCACATTTATTTCTCATATAAAAAATGTATAAGGAAATTTTACTGATATTGCAGAAAAAAATGAGATAATATTGGATCTCCATATTGTGGTTCTTCCTAAAAGTAAAAAAAAAAAAAAAAAAAAAAAAAAAAAAAGCTTTTTAAAAAAAATTATCAATGTTTCTGAACAATGTAGCACTAAAATGCAATGAACCATTTTATTTTTCAGTAGCATTTCTGTATACAGTAATTTTAAAGAAATGAAATGAATTATTTTGTATGTGGCAAATCTTTATAAAAATAAAATTTCATTGAAATCTTTCAGCAAAAAGTATGTCTTTTTTGTTCATGCCTATCAACATGACAAATATCTAGATATACAAAATTTAACATGTAGTTTTATCATTAGAATTGTAAATTTGTGCAAAATTTTGGCTAAATCTTTCAAAAGATTATTTGTTTTTATTTATGTGCATATATCAATTCTAACTTAAAAATATAATAGTTTAAACAAAAGGAAAAAATAATATAAGTTTTAATTAATACTTAACCCAAAATATGTTTTAAAATTCAAAATTGTTTTTGTATATTTGAGTAGATTTGGCTATATATTTTTATTATTACTTTCTCAATGGTAATAAATATTTATTTGCATTTTCAGAAAATGAAAATTTATATTCTCTAGAAGGTCAGATTCATCACAAAATGGCATTTATCAACACTTATGTTCCACGTGATCGTACACTTATTCTTATTGGACATTCCATTGGATGCTATATTGTGCTAGAACTTCTCAAACGATTACCCCATTTACAGGTAATTTTTAAAATAAAGTGATTCAATTGAAATTAAAATTAACTACTGATAAATTTGCTTGCTAATATGTATTTATGTTTAAAATAATGAAATTCTGTTAAGAGAAGAATATATATGTTACTGCAAAGTTTGAAATCTAGCATTCTATAAAATCATGAAACTGGGCAGAAAAGTAAACTGGAAACTGGGCAAATATGAATGATCTATATTTCACACATTTCTTAAGCGTTTTATAGAATGCAAAATGACAAATTGTCAAAGTATGAATATATTTCCTATTATCCTATTTTAATTTTTATCTCTTCTTATAATAAAGATAAGTGTGTTAATGCTGTACAGTCTAGATTATTTCTAAAACTACAAAGCTTAATATGTGTATAAAAATGTGCAGCTTGCAATGATTGTTTTAAATTATTAAAAATTAAGTAATACAATTTTAAAATATTGCAGTACAAAAATTGATTGTTTTTACATTGCCTTAAAATTATATTTTCAATGGTATCTATTATTTTGCTGTAGAATTTTTCCAATTTTTGATAAAATATTTTAATATATATAAAAAATTACTTCCACATGATGACAGAAATAAGAATATTCTTTTTATTTCTTTATCATGTTTAGATTTGCTTCATATACTTTTTATTTCTAACCCTGCATTATTGTACAAGAAAAAAAGTATCTGTATTGTATTTTTTATGATAAAATATTTTAATATATATAAAAAATTACTTCAACATGATGACAGAAATAAGAATGCTCTTTTCATTTCTTTATCATGTTTAGATTTGCTGAACATGTTTAGATTTTTTATGAAAAAATGAATTTATATTTTACTATCACCCAATATCAGTTTTTTTTATATTGTGTAATTTGAAAAAAATCTCTTTTATATGATAACTAATAAATATTAGAACTATAATAAAATAATATAATTGAAATACATTGTAGCTTTGCATGTATATTCCATATCTCCTCCCAAATAAATGGGCTGAATTCAATCAAATTTTGCAAATTGATTATTTAAGACAAGGAAAATAAAAGTGTCAATTTTTAAATACAAAAATTAATTAATATTCATTTAAATAAAAATTATTAAAAATTTTGCCTTTTTTCCCCTTTATTGTAATTTTTCAGGAAATTATTCAAAAAAAAAAAAAAAACAACAACAACAACAACAACAACAACAACAATTCTTAAAAAGTTGGCATTTTGTCTTTTCAACAATACTAATAAATATTTTGCCTTTTTTCCCCTCTATTGTAATTTTTCAGGAAATTATTCCAGGAAAAAACATTTTTTTCACATTCGTAAAAGTTGGCATTTTGTCTTTTCAACAATACTAATCTCATTTCTGTGCAATCTTGCATTCAAATGTTTTTAATTTTTGTAAAAAAAAATTAATACAGTTGATTTTTAGATGAGATAAGATTACTAGAGTAATAAGACTTTGGACTATTCTATCACTATTTAAATGTTTTCCTTTATTTTAATATCTCTTGGCAATGTTTCTAGTGGTCTGTAAATAATGATTTAATAATGTTTAAAGACAAGCATAAGTAAATCTTTCAGATGAAAGTAAAAGCATAAAGTTTTTTGCTAGAAATGAAACACATTTGACTATATCAACAGTTTCAAGTCGTGAGAAATTATTCAAAATTCTTCCCTTTTTTTTCCCCTTCATAGTAATGTTAGAGAAAATTAACCCAGAAAGAAAAAAAAAAAAATGTTCCATCTTAAACCTCAAAATTTTATTTTTTCAATAATGCCTGTTGAATTTCTGAACAATTTTATCTTTAGTTATTCTTAGCTATTAAAAAAAAAAATTAATTCCAATAATTTAAAGCAAAGAAATTTCTCTTTGAAAGGAATATTAAGATTTTCAGCTACTCTACTAAAAATTTTTAAACATTTATTTTTTATATATATCTTTTGATAGTGTTTTCATTGGTATTAAAATAGTGATTTAATGATGATTAAAATAAAACATGAAAATTCTGCTTAAATTTAAATGAAGGATAGGAAAGTAAAGCTTTTGTGAGCAAATAAAATATTTTTTGTTATTGAAAAACAAGAATGGATACAAAAAACTTATTACATATTAGCAAAATTTTTAAAAAAATAAAGCAGATGATTTAAAATTTATATCTTGTGTATAAAAATAAATAAATTTATTTTCATGATTTTTATTTATAAAAATTTAACTGTTTTATTAATTATTCTAAAATGCCCTTTAAAACCTTTTTTATACTTCTGTATTTATGAATGAAATTTGCAGTTTTAATATAATGAAATTCACTTTTTGAGAAAATTAGTTATTAAAAGTTTTTTAAAAATTGCTTGGTTTAATTGATTTTTTTAATTAAAAAAGGATTTTAAATAGTAAAAGGATTTTTTTACTATCTATCTTGCTATATTTTATACAAATATAATTTTTACATTAAAAATGTTATACATGAAAAGGTTTGAATTCTAAGCAAAAATCAAGAAGCATATTACATCAAGAAACATATTTGTAAAAATATTTTATTGCATTAATTTATTAACTTTTCTTCCTGCCTCAACTTATACTAATTTATTTCCATATTTTGATTGTGTCAGACTTCTTAATCCTCATAGCTTTCAATAGGTTCTTGTTAAATTTCGCAGATTTACTAATTAAAATTATTTTATTAAGATTATTTAGCACCACATAAAAAATAATAATGCACAAATATTCACTTTTCTCTTTTTATAATGTTTATTCTAAATTACTTGTTCAAGAATTTTTATTTGTAAAAATTAATATTATATTTTCTGCTTCAGGTAAAACGCTGCTTTCTCCTTTTTCCAACTATTGAAAGAATGTCTACAAGTCCACAAGGGCAGTGGGTTTGGCCGATGTTGACGTATCTTCGTCTTCCAGTATTAATCAGTGCGTATGCTATGAGTTATCTGAGCCCACAAATGCAGAGTCGACTCTTAGAATGGTATTTCAAAGATCGTTCTGTGCCTGAATGTGTCTTGAATGCTAGTCTCAACCTTTTCCAACCTGACTGTGCTAAACTTTGCATGCATTTAGCAAAGGATGAATTAGAAAATGTTACTACATTAGATGTTGACAACATTCGAGAAAATTTAAAACGCATTACATTTTACTATGGAGCAAATGATAACTGGTGTCCATATTCTTATTATCTGGATTTAAAAGAAATTTTCCCTCAAGGTGATATTCGCCTTTGCAAACATAACTTTGAGCATGCTTTTGTTTTGGAAAACAGTAAAGAAATGGCAGCTTTATTGTCAGGTTGGATACTTGAGGAAATTCTGGGTACTTCAAAAGATGTTCATCGGAATTCACTTTTAGTTTAATTCTTGTTGTTATTTTAGAATTATATTTGTTAAATTTATGTTTTTACTATTAAGAAATATATTAAGTTTCCATGAATGATGTACCTTGATATTTTCACTCCATTATACAATTAAGTTAAATTTTATTTCATTTGTTTTTGTTAATTTTATGTTTTGTTTGTGTAAATAAATACATTATGTTTCGCAGATTTAATAATCAGTCTTTTATCATTTATACTTTTCATCACCATTAAAAAATCATTTGTTAGAATACCTGTAAAAATGCAGCATGAAAGTATATAATGTACAAATTATATTCAAATAATAAACAGTGAATTCTCTGTAAGTTGAAATATATATTTAAAAAAACTGAATACAATTTTTTTAAAGAATGATATTTATAAGCTATAATTTTCTCTTTTAATTCAAAATTTAAAGCCTTTTTTTAATAATTGTCTGTTTAGATAAATATAAAATCCTCGTCTTACAAGAACAACAATCACCTGTTTAAACCTGTTAAGAAGTGTCATATTTAACTTACAATCTATTTATTTTAGAATATAGTTGTTTTTTAATTTTAATATTATCTGGTTATGATTGGAATTATTCCTTCAAGTAACTTTATTTCTTTGACTTTCATTCTTCATTTTTCTGCATTATACCAGCATGATTCACTTAAGAAATAAAGTAAATAGATATCAATAAAAATTTGAAAACTTAAGAGTTAGAGATATTTTACTGTACTATCAAGTCTGATGGAGACTAATATTCATCAGAAAAAACAAAAGAAGTTAGAAAAGACAAAAATCTATGTAGTTTATCTAATCCTAATGATTTCATTTTTTTTTTCTTTCCTTTTATTTTCTGGCTGAAACTGTAAATGAATAGAAAATGGTCATGAGAATTTTTATTAAATAATAATGCAAGGTTCAATTAGTAAAAAATTAATCAAAAATACAAACTTTGTGAAATTTTAATTAAAAAATTATTTCTGAATCAAACTAAATGAATTAATTAAAAAGTTAAAAAGGATGCAAATGTATTTAGAGAGCGCTAATCCTGCTACTACTAAAACACAGATAAATTTAACCAAACTCACAGAAAAAAATCCCTTGTTTGAATCCCTGCTTGAGGGGCTGACCCTTGAGAAAGTCATCAGGCTGGATTCAGCATTTCTTTTCCTTTTCTTTACTCTTTTCGCTTATATTAACTTAATATTTTTACTAATTTGATTCAATTAGTAAGGTATTTTAAATCTTTTAAATCATAATAATAGGAAAAACTAATGCACATTAGCTTTATGAACTTCAACTCATTGTGAATTCACTGTGCTTAATACAGCTGTGTTACTATTCTATTACCATTATTTATTTATTTTTATTGTTGATTTATAAACATTATCTGTAACTTTGTAGAGAAAAGTAATATTCATTATTGAGTTTATTCATGATAATATATGAAAACGTTTAATTATTATTATTTATTAAGAGTAATTGAGTTTCATCTTAATGGATAAAAATAAAAGAATATGATCAATTAATTAATAAATCATTGGGATTAAAAGATTAACACTGAGCATCATTTTTTATTTTAAACTTTTAATTATAACTAGTAAAACAAGTAATGTGAATAATAATAATTATTCACATTAACTATAATATTTTAACAATTATTATGGTTAATGTGAAATTACAAATTGATTATAATATTTTGAATAATTATTATTAAGTAAATTTCAATCTGAAATAGTTTGTCTGATAACTTAAGTATATGATGATTGACTTTATTTGAAATGTGATTAGACGCATTCTTATTTCAATATTAAAACTAATTCTCATAAAATATTGATTTTTAATGTGTTAAATTATTGTAATAGGATATTATAGTTTATTATGTGGATGGTTCCACAAACTTCTTTTGTTTTGGTTGTAAATAACTGTGTTGATTATTACCAGCTTGACATATATTGATAGCAACTTAAATTTTTTATTAAAGTTTTTTTCTTCTTATAATTTGAGTTGTCACCTAGAAGAGATCTAAAAAAGTTATGAGAAAGTGTGCATTAAAGTGCATTTTTTATTATTATTTCTGAGTATATGTTGTTGTGTTGTGACTTATGGTCAGTACAAGTGTGCCGATTTAGTATGAGACTGAGTATATTGCTACCTATAACATTTACTAATACAAAAAATCATTTTAATTTGAATTTCAGAAAAGATTTTCTGAAAATCTTGAGTGATTTGAGTACTGATGATAGGAATCAATAAAACCAAAGATTATGAGGTCTTTTAAACACTATAAATCTTATGCTTAGGGGTAATTAAAATTTTTAAAAATAATTATTATGAACAGGCGAAACTTCAACATAATCCAGCAATTTTTTTCCTCACGTTTTTTTGTTATTAAAATTTTAAATGAATGCTTTTACACATATACCACATGAAGTGAATGCTTTTTATTTAAATATATCATATGGAAGGTTTAAAGTGTAATATTCAGATAAAACCTTTTATTTTAATGTATAAATTTTAATAATGCATTGGCTATTCAATTGAGAGATTAAGAATGACTGTTAATTTTCCTAACTAATTAAAATTTTATTAATAAGTATTTTAATATGTCAATTTTTTTCAATTAACAATATGTTATTAATTTAATCCCCTTACAAAATAGACTGTTATTTTACTTAAATTAATAATGATACTGTACATTTATGAAGCTGAAGGATTCAAGCTTTATTGTCAAATATAAAATTGTTTAAATTTTATAAACAATTTTTTAGATTTAAATTTTATCTTTTAAAACTACATTTTTAGCTTGACTTTTCCTGTAAAAAAAAGGGGTATACACAATATATTGAAACAGACATTCTATAATAATATGGCACTTTTCTATTGTTAATAGTTTATGAATTTAGTAGTTTAAAAAAAATATTCTTTATAAACCTTGTAAATCAGTAATCTGTGATTTTTTAAAAATCCTGTAATGAATAAAAATCTTAAAATATTATTAAATGTAAAATTATTGGTTAAAGGGATTACAAATCGTTATAATAGAATTCGGTTTAGTATAGTTTTTGCAAAACATTTAAAATTAATATTTAAAACTAAGTAAAGAAGCTTTTAAAAGCTATGAAATAATGAAAGTTAATAATTTATTTTTAGTTTTTAACTGCATGTCTTATATATTTATTGATCAAAAGATATTTTTAATATTTATTTTAATTTTATATATTTGCTAGTTTTTTAAAAATTATTTTACAGTACTTTATAATCCAAAAATCAAAATCTTAAGTGACTGTAATATCACTGCAATTTTAATATTATTGTAATAAAAACTGGGATACAACTTATTCTGCTTTTTTATTTTATTAATAATTTTTTTTATCTATGAGAGAATGAAAAAGCTTAAACACAATTAGTCACAATAATTGATGAAATAAAGAAATTGATACTACATGTATTAATGGTCTTCCTAAAGAAGTTTCTAAATACCTCACTATGAATCATGCAGATTCTTATAGTTTAGATGACAATGATCATAACAAAATAAATTTTAATATTTACAGATATTGAATATTGCTTTTGGATACCTGAAAATCACGTAGACTTATATGCAAAAATAAGTATGGATGGAACCTCCTAGTATATATTATTTTGAATACTTGGCTATGGAGATTTATCTTGAAAATAATTTTTTTTTAATTATCTGATTGAAGTTTTCCTGCCTTTGATGATGAAATTGGTTTCTGTATTTTTATCAGATAGATGGAACTAAAGCTTACGCACAACCTATTTCAAATCTTTCTGTCCAAAGCATATCATGGAAAATGTAGAATGATTCAAGCATGATTGTGCTATACTTTTTAATCAATAATTAAATCAAATACATTGAAAAGCACTATCAAAAATTTGTTATTTATGTTATCAGACAGTAATACTTCAAACAACTTCAATACAGATATGAATAATAAATAACAGTTTGAGGATTATATTCTGTCTAATAGATAATAGTTACCCTTCAACAGTGTGTTATAGTACATCTTATAATAAAACATTTCCTTTAGCTACTTTTAGACAATTTTTAAAAAAAAATTAGATTTGTAGTAGCTTAAGTTAGAATGGACTATTTCATTGTGCACTTTCTTTCAAATCTTTGAGTGTTAATGAGAAATTATTTTTCATTTGCTTTTACAGTCAATTATAGATAGAACTTTGATATGATGTAGGTAGATTGAAAATATTAATCTTCCTTATTCTACAAATTTCTGGAACCTGAAAAGAAAAATAAAATAAAATCTTTATGCTTTTTAGATATACTTTATATTTTAGGATGTGTGTGTTTCTTGTATGTATTGAAATACAGCAATTCTTTATTTACTCTCAATTAGTTTAAATTATGCAGGCATTTAAAAGTATAAATACTTCTTCCATAAAAATTTTTTGGTTGTCTTAGTAATTTTATGATCTTGAATATAATAATTTTATGAACTTAAATATAATAACTTTATAATCTTTAATTAAAGACTTTTTAATACGATATAATTTATTTTTTCATCAAGATTGTTATAATTATTTATATATTACATTGTAATTGATATTTTTAATAACAATTTAATTTATTGAAAGGATAGTTTACCATTTTCAAAACATATTAAAGTGTCAGAGGTATCTTTTACTCACCCTGTTTTACTTTATTGTCAAATAATTATATTTGAGAATTTCAAGTTACTACTTTAAAAAGCTATTGTTTCCTCCCCCTCTCAACATATTACACTTAAAATTTTTTTATTCTATAGGATTTGAGAAAGGCCGATACCTGTCTATTTAATCAGAATAATTATTGTTAAATAAACAGTGATGGCTAGCGCACAATATTTATGAATTACTAATTTAGACACATTTACTTAAAAGTTATCCTTCAGAGTTTTATTGCACAGCTTGTATTTGTGCCTTTATTTAAACTTTCAATTTTTTGTTAAACATGAACTGAAAAAAAACAAAGATGTAGATTGTGCTATGTATTGCGCTAAATGTTATAGAGGCAGTTGTCATCTATATATTTAAATGTGCTATTGAAATTACTGTTGTTAGTGTTGCTATATTTCAACGTTGCCTTATAAAGTGCTTGTCAATTGTCACTGTAGAAATATATTTTAGCTTGTAGATGTGACACAGATAAATGCTATTGTTATTTGTGAATTAATGCAAAATATATATCTTGCAAGTTTTTTAAATATCTTGAATAATAATTAAATAGAACCAAAAATCATATTATTAGTGAAAAAAAGAGAGCTAGAAATAAACAATTTTGATATTATATTCTTCAAACTTAAATGCTAACATCAATGATGAATAATCTTTTTTTAATCTAAAATTTAAAAATTCATACTAATAGGCTTAGAATAAAAAAATGAAATAAATTACTCTTTTCTGAAATCAAAATGGTATTAAATAGACTATATATCAAGAACGAAGGACCAGAATGCTTTCAAAAATAATTTCATTTTTCTAAAGATGACATAATTTTCTTATAAACATTACATGTGTCCATGCTATTCAGTAGCGAGCTTTATAATTCTAATTATTGTAAAATTCATCTTTTTAAACACCTTTTTATGTAATTTAGTACTTGTAAATGTAGATCTAAAGATGACTGCATTTATTATAAAGCCATTGGATGTGTAAGGGCTTACTTTTTGTATTGATTTATATCAAGCTTTCCATCACATTTGCTAAACCAATTTATTGCTTTCTGATACTTATACACTACATTTTTTTATGTATCCTATTAAAATGTATGCTGAAATCACTTTATTATGTGCAATAAATATATAAATGTTTCAGTGATGTGTGTTATAGTTGGCAAATATACATTAAAACACAAATCATAATGTCCCAGAATGAATAATTTTCAATGAAGAATGTAGCCAGTATGAATACTTGAGTACTTTCTGTTTTATATTCGACCAATTATTTTGTTTTTTCTTTTTTTGACACACACATAAAAAAAAAAGAAAGAAAGAAATATATTTTTGAAAAGTAGATTGTAGCCTTAGGTCTATTATATTAAAGTAGTCTATTGCCTGTAAAATTCAGATAATTAATTGAATATTGTTAAAAATAATCTAATCTTTAATCTAATAATAATCTATGTTGAAAAAAAATCCATACAAATAAATTTTCTCATTTATGTTTAAATAACAAGGTAGATAATTATACAATTTTGATATAAAAGAATGCATTTAAGATACATTATTCTGTTTCAAAATCTTTTTTAATCCTAATAACATTAGTAAGAAATTTCTCACTCTGAAAGATAGTCTTAAATTTTTAAAAATAACTTAAAATAGTATTTCTATTATCAATTACTGATATATGTTAATACAGGAAGAATGATAAGTTTAAATTAAATATCTTCAATTTGGCAGCAAGCCAATTAAAGTAATTGTTTTTTTAAAGCTTTTTATTTAGATGAGTATATCTTCATTTTCAACAGCTGAAAAGCGCTGCATTACACCTTCTCACAAACAGATGAAAGTTATGAATTTTAGACAAGGCCAAATCACCACAAAGAATAGTTGAATTTTTATCTCCCTTAGACTCAGAAACCAGGAAAATAATTAGTGATAACAAAATAAGTAATAGCATCCCAATCCTATTGACTGGCAGACATAATTAAACAATGGAATTTATTGTTGTGCTTTATAGAGCAATGAAAAAGCATTTGCATTTTGAAACCTCTCCTTTCGATTGACATACTAAAGCCTAATACAGGTCTACAATTTTGGTTTTGGACTCGTATACCAAAAGTTTCTTTTCTTCAAATTATTACAGCTTTACTTTCTCTTATATATAGTATAGAGAAAGTATTGTAATCATAATTTGTCTATTTGACCATTTGAATATAAGTTTGCACTATAACTACAGAACGAAGAAAGAGATATGGATAAAATTCGGCACACATATTTAAAATCTATAGGGTAGACTTCTATCAAACATTGAGCCAAATCCAACGATGGGATGACCGCCTGTACTTCTCGAAACATGTAAATGCGATAAGAACAAACTCAATAACTTAAATATATCAAATTTGGTAAGTGATTTTGGGATTCTGTATCAAATTTTTGTTTCAGTTATTGCAAGAAACAAGTCTAAAATACAAATTCGATTTTCGGATACTATTAAACGGATGCCAGTGATTAATCACCAAAATACTCGCCAAGGATGGCACTATATAGATTCAGTAAAAATGCTAAATTCACACCAAAGGTTAATATGTTGTTACTATTATCAATAGTGACATGGTACACATTTTCTGGGATAAAAACCTTTATTAAAGTGTATGCAAGAAAGTTTTTGGAAGACCATTTCAGTTAGTTTAGTTATTACATTCATATATGAGGAAATAAACAATCCACTAACTGATATACAAATTTTGATAATAAGCTGCTATACCAAATTTTGCCCTGATAACCTACAATTCTTTATCTTTATCTATGGATTTTCATTCTACCTTTTGTTTAGATTTGTTTTCATTTTTTTTTATCCTCTAGGCCTGGCAGGATGTAAAATTTTTTAATTAAATTTGTTCAGTTGCCTTTACTAGTTGTCATGAATAGTTTTGCCATAAAAAACAGATGCAAAAGGATAAGTGCAGATTCTGCCACAGGTGTTGCATGTTTTTATTATATTTTCTGAAAAATGCTGTTTGTCAAACTCTTGAAACACGATTTTTGAAGTGCTAATATTTGGAGTTCTGGAATGTGCACAACAAACATTTTGGGAATTCAAGTTTAACATATGTTGTGCATTATGGCAGGTCAGTTTGTGCCTGTAAAGCATATTTTTTTTTAAGTGGAGTAAAAATCAGTTTTATCAAAAAACAATCAATTGAGGCTCTTGATCGATCAATCATTATCTATAATTCCTCGATCAACACAAATACGAAATAAATGCTTGCCTGAAGTATTCTTTGTGCTCATATATAAAGATGTTGAAATTGATGTACAAACATGTACATCAAGTTTCAAAACAGTCAATCAGCTGAGTATTCTCACATCAATTGCCAGAAATCGAGAACAAAAAGGTATCAATTGATCTGATCTCAAAGCGAATTTCACTGCCTCATAACTTCTGCAACTTAGAGACATCAAAAGAAGAGAAGGTCGAAAATGTATTTTCCAATATTCAAACCAATCATAAGAATGACTATTAGCTGAGTGAGTGATCTATTTTAGCATCCAAAAAGAAAGATGCCAATGAGTTTAATAATATTCAAAGCCAGCCTATCATGTATGACACAGTTGTGGAAGCAGAAGAAGCATTTAATTATCCAATAAAACTTTTGAGATGCCACCATAAATGCTGCAGTTGAATTTAGACATGGTATCTAGATCATACTATTATCAATTATCATAATATCAATGGAATAAAATTTTAAAACAGCACAAGGTTGAAGTTTTTTTAAAAAAAAAAAAAAAAAAAAAAAGATCTTACGAAATTTCCACCTTTGTAAGGTCTTTACAGGATATCCTTATTTCTATGACTCTAATAGATGGTGGAGATTGCAATCACTATCAACAAAGCTAAGGACCAATCTTTATGAATAGTCAGTTGAGATTTAGACAAGGATCACTTTTCATATAGACAATTATAATTTAGAGTTGGCAAACACGACAATCTGGATATCTGCACAGACAAAGGAATAACAAAAATATAGTATAGCCACATGTATTATGAAATTAAATATATAACAAACATGATGTTTCTCTTTTTTTCTTTCTTTCCAGTTCAACTAGATTGAATCACAGTAATGCATGGCCAGAAATATCTAGTATATATAATTTATATTATATATATATAGTTTTTAGCAATTTTTTTAATAAATAAAAAAAGCATATACTTTTACACTTTAGAATACAGTTTGATAAAGTTATTTATCTTTTTTTGATATTTGAACAGTTTAACAATATTACTAAATTTCCTTCGAGTTTTAGAAAAAATGCTAAAAATTGAAATGTTTCATTTTTTTTGAAAATTATTGAATATTTTGATACAATGTCATTTTTTACTTAAGTCTCATACTCAAATAAATAATACACATAAAATAATAATAAAAAATTCTTTTTTTTTATTGGCAAGTTGAGCAAAAATTACATCTTCTTTTTCCCTTTCTTTGGAGTCCAAGCTCTCATTAAGTTGGAAGCAAACATCAGACTTAAAGAATGAACTAGGAATGTTATAGAAACAAACACACATAATATTAATACAACTGGAATGTTATAAAACCTGTCAATTCTTTTATCAGTAGTTTCTGCCATTAAAAATACTTTTAAATCACCAGAATGATATATTATGGCAGCAACTAAAGGACAAATACCACATACAAAAATTCCACCAGCAAATATTTTCATTGGCATAATGTAGTTCTTCCTCAGAGCAATGACAGCAGGAATGTTAAAAACAATACTAATCAGCCAAAGCCACTCCCACAAAGCAGGAGTTGGAAGAGTTACATCATATACATGAGAATAAGAAATTTGAAAGAAATTCAATATTGCATTTGAGAGCTTCAGCAAACTGAAGATGAAAAGCAAGACATGGAAGGCGATGCATATCTTCAATCTTCTTTTATTTACCGAACTGAAAAAGAAAATAAAAATTTAGCGAACAAGGAAAAGAAATATATGTAATATTTAAAATCACTATTTTGAGAACCATTAAATGTATTATTCAGAATATAAGTATTACAAGATAAATCAAAGTCAATTCAGTTATAACTGGAAAGGAGAGATAAGACTGAAAGACATTCTATGTACACCTAATAATACTTAAAAAATTGTTAGCATCAGTTAGAAAGAGGTGCAAAATATGGCGACTTTTTACAATGAAACATGTAACTGTGACAGTGATTTAAGAATGCAGATGCCAGATAGCTCAAATAAAATAATATTTAAGATCTAATGAGCTACAGTCACAAACATTTCAAATATGCTAAAATATTTATTTAGGACTATTTTTAACATTTTTCTATAGAATTTCATATTTAACTTTGCATTAAAAAAAATAAAGGCAAATCATTATCTACAAAAAGATAAAGTTTCTTACTTGTTGCTAAAGGCAAACTTTTTTTTTACTATTTTAGCATATATTAATTAAATCATATATATATATATGTGTAAGCATCATTTTATGTGAAGCAGGATGCAGTTTTGAAGACAGTGAAAAGACTTTCGATTTCGTGACACCATTTTATTTTATCTTGAAGAAGCAGGCATTATTTACAAACAGGAGAGACGAGCAACACACCACAGAAAGAAATGAGAGAAAAGCTCTTGAACATTTTATCCCTGGTATTATATAACTTGAAATATGGATAGGGAAAATATTTCTCCATAGTGCTTATATATAAATGAGATTTCAATAGGGATTTTTAATGCACATGCTGACAAGGCAGGGGAAACACGGATCTTTTAAAAAATAATGTGCTTATCGGACATTTTTCTAGCCTTTCAAAAAGAGTGTGGGAAAGTTAGGCTTTTAGCTGATTCAGCAATTTTACAAAGCTTCTCTTGAATCAATTAAGAAAAAGTGGAATTGGATCACGAAATAAGACAATATTTTAGAATGAAGTTACTATGGGCAAAATTAAGATAAAACCTCGGAAATTAATTAAATTGAAATTAGAGTTAAAATTATATATATATATATATGAATGGTAAACACAATAGTGTAGTTATATAGAAATTTTTATGACAAAATATGAATAATAGAGAAAAATTACCCATGTTAAAATATAAATGAGAAATGAATAATTTCAGGAAATGTAACAATCAAGGAAAAAATTTCTGATTACGAGTTTGAAAGAGCAAGAGTTAAATTGGCGAAATTGCACACAATAAAATCAACTATAATCATAAAACTTTCCTGGTTAAAATTTAAAATGAAAACCAAATTTATATCATTAATAAAATGCAATTAACAAAATGTTAAACTGCATAAAAATAGATAATATAATTCTAATAGATAATCTAATAAATACCCAAAAAATGCTATTAACCACACACCACTGGTCAGTAAGGTGAAAGTTTTATTACAGAAGAATCTATGAACAGGAAATATTTGGTAATTTTATTACTGGCATGCAGTTCATTGCAATTAGTTATGAAATATTTACCAATTTTTTTTAGTCATTATTTTAAGCATAAAGTTTAAACAGAGGAAAATTTCTTCAAAACAGATATTTTTCAAATTTTCTCATTTAAAGATAAAATCATACCATCTGACCGAGAGAAGAAAGATATTAACGATGCTTACTATTTTTTTATTTGAAACAGAAGCTAGACAATTACATGATGATAGAACTTGTAATTCTGAACTATGATGAGAATCCACAATTAGTTGGCATATTTTTTGAATTACCTTATAACACCAATTTGAGGATATTTAATTTATATAAAAAATTAAATAAGTATCAAATCTATAGATATAAGAAAATCTAAAGAGGATAAGCCTTTAATCTGGAAATTTAGAGTTCTAAAACCAAGCAATTACCCAATGTAATTCATGATAATTATTATACAATTAGTTAATTTACCACATTTTCAATTTTTAAGAAGAATTAATCATATACTTTCAGCTTCTTATTAATGTTAAGAAGATTTACATTTCAATAACATTAATTTAAAAAAAAGGATATGATATATGACTTTTATAATAAAAAAATATTTTTTAAGGGAATTTTTTTTTTTATTTGTCTATTCATTTCTTTTAATTATAACAAAGCTGGTCGGTTGATGAGAGATAGCATTTTATAATAGGGAGGTACCATAATACTATTTTTATGCGTTTGAATACAAGGAATTGATCAGTTTGGATAAGGTGAGTGACATCATTACTATTTAATTTCGATGCAGAAATTATATTACATAATTGTTTCTTCTATTACACATTATGATTCAAGAATTTCTAACTTTAATTAAAAATTTTATAGATTAGCTATACGAATTTGAGATCAAACGGAAATATTGAGAGCTGAAAGAAAGTAATATAAGCTGAAAATTTACAAGAAATAAAGGCTTTATAACGAAAGAAAAATGATTTGATAAAAACCTAATCTGATAATGAGAGGCGACTGTCTCACGATGACCAAAATCATTTCCATCAGTCCCTTTAGCTCTAGCTCCTCCTCTGGAAGCCATTCTAAAAAATTAATATAAATGTTAAATATCAGATGTTATAAGTAATAATCGAACAAATACAGTACTATTGTAATAACAATTAGGCACTTGGTAATTTACCTGATTAGCTATGCACGAATATACTCCTATCAATGTAAACAACGCGTGGCGTTGGCAAATCAAGAACTAAAACGCGTCGTCTGTCTTAGAAAGATAAGCTGAGTTGTTGCAAAGCTTAATCTAATTTCATTATTCTAGTTTTTAGATAAAAGCATAAACAAACTTGTAAATCAATGAAATGAATGTATAACCTTTTTTTATTTATATAAATAATAATAACAAGAAAAAAACTAAGATTCTATATATTTAATTGAAAGTCGAAACTTTATCGCAGGAATTTGGCAACTATTCAAGTGTTTCGGTGTTGTTTTTTGTTTTGAGAGGTGTTCGTTTGTTATTCTAGCGATGTAATGTGCTACACAAAAACATATAAAATAATGTTATTTTATAAAAGAAGACGAAAATAACAATCGTTTCTCTTAATTTTTATACTGCTATTAATCATGGAAAGCAAACCTACTATAACATGTAAGATTGTCCTTACTTTTTTGATCAAATTATGAAATGACTTCATTAATTTGAAAATATTTTTCTTTTAATTCTTTTGCTGGGCATTTGTACAGAATTTTATCAGTATAACTGTATTAGTATAATAGACTTTTTTTGCTGATTATTTTATGGAAAATTTTCTCCTTTAATTTTTTTGTCTTAGTTTTGTAATTTATAATTTATTGATAAGACCTCTTCAGTTTTTAAAGATTTTTGTTATCTTATTCCTTTTTGCATTCAGTTTTTTTATATTACGCTAACAACAACAACAAAAAAAAAAACAGTAAGGAAAAACTGTGTATTTTCTATCAGGAAAAAACTTAAAAAAAAATATTTGTTCAATTAATCTTTCATAACATATACTTCATATATATTATGTTTTGAATTTTACTTCATTTAATATTATAGCTTATAATGAAATGTTTGATAATAAAAGACATTCTACAACAAAGAAAATAATTCAATGTGGTTCCTAAAAAATTTTGTGAAATTTCAAACTAAAATATTAAACTAGAAATAAAAATAAAAATTAGAAAAAGTTTAAATATTTTTAAATTAGGTAAAACATATTTCAGAATTATATGCACTCAAAGTATGCTAGATATATTTAAGAATAAAATATGTATTTCCTAGAACAGTAATTAGTTCTTATTATACACCTATTTCTATTTGGATACAAAAATAAAATAATTTCATAATCTGTAAAGAGTTAAACTTAAGTTATTCAGGATTTTCTCTGTTATTTTGAAGATGTTAAAAAAAGTGTTTGAAAGACGACATGATTTCTTGATTCAAAATCCTCCCAAGAATTTCAATAATACAAATTTCTGTTTCCAGTGGTTATTTTCAAAATGATTTAATGTGACGCACAAAACTTCTAACTGGTAATAGATAAGAAATCCTATCTTTTGAGATTTGAATTCTTACCAATACAAGAAATAACATTCTTCAAAACCAAAAATTTCTTTTGTCATTTATATTATTAGTAAAAAGAGACTATTTAGAATTTGAAACATTTCTGAAGTTACAATAAATGAACTGCTTTTTTTCAAAATATATCAAAAATAGTACTATTCATTTTCAATGATCAATTTTGCAAGAAATTTTTCTTAGTTTGGCAGATTATTTCAGAAGAAAATTATTTTACATCTTAAGAACTAGGAATTATAGTTGACCTTGAATCTGGTGGCTAATTTTCATCAGAAATCTGATTTTGAATTAAAAGCATTATAGATTAAAGCATGCTTCTAAACTACACGAGATGAATATTTTCAAAGAAAAACAATGTTTTTAAAAAGGAAAAAAATCAGAGAATATTGCATAATGCATCATGTAAACCAGCAGAAATGGTCTTCCTGAAACTTTCTCATGTTTCTTCTAATAAAGGTATTATTTATATTTTCCAGCATAAAAATTTGTATCTTGGTCAAAACTATAATGTCAAACTCAATGCTCAGATTTTTATTTTCAGACACTTGAGACTGTGAGAGTCACTTGAGATTTTTGTGCATCGTAGTGTAATAAAAAAAGTTAAATATGTAGTTTGGATTTGTTTTTGTCAACTGATTAAAACCAAACATTTACAGAATTAAAACTTTAATATCAAGCTTATATGTTAAATTTCATGCATCAAACTAAATGAGTTTTTGAATCATTGAATTCACACATATATGAATGTACTGACCAAAAAAATGATCAACCCTTTGATGGATTTGGTACAAAATTTGATAAGGGCCTGCAATTTGGAGGCTAAAATTGTATTTTAAGTTTCATTTATCTGCGTTATTGCATTTTGGGGCAATCACATTTACATATATCTGAAAGTACAACTAATAAAGTTAACTTTTTAATATATTTGGTTCAAATTTTGATACAGACCTATTTTTTAAATGCGAAATTGGTGTATAAAATTTTATCACTGTATGCCTTTACATTTTGTGCCTATTGCATTCACTAGCCAAATTCTGTGAATGAATTTCATTTACAATTTATTAGAAATCTTCAAATTTGTTGTAAAGGTTAAATATCAAATCCGTCTAACTCAAAGCATTTTGGAGTTGTTGTGTTCACAGTTAGGCACATATAATTCCAAAATTGTGTTTTTTGGGTACTAAGAGATCGCAAGTTTATATTTTAATGATTATAATATTTCCTGTTTTTATACTTCATATAGAAAATAAAAACTGATCAAATCTTTCAAAGGTGAAGTTTAATCGTATTTATTTAGTTATATAAATATAAAAGATTTTTCATGTTAAAATGCATAAAAATAAAATATTTGTCAGTTGTTTACTAAATATAAGCATTTGTATATATATATTTACTGTTTATTTTTAAGATTAATTTATTTTACCTCACCATTTTATATAGTAATAATTTTAATGAAATTTTGTATTCTTTTGATTCATTTGCTATACATTTATAAAAAAAAAGTGGAGATCTTTTTGTAAATGCTTATAAATCTTTTTGTCAAAATTAAAAAAGATAATGATAATAAATAATATCTATGTTGTTTTTAACATTAAGTAATGAGGATACTTGTTTATTTACTTAATTTATTAAAACTTTTAGTTCAGATTATTTTTGTAATATTTATTTTTCTTCCTTCAATGAATGAAATGTTTTTATGTTTGAATCTCTCTCCTCTTGGAATTTTAATGAAATAGCATTACATTTCTTGTAAATCAGTAGATATTATCAGCCCTTTTAAATGTAAATTTTCTGATGATCGTTACAAATTATTATGAATTATTATTTTTCTTTTTTCATTAGGTGCTGGAGATGAAAAGTTTTTTTCTTCAATAAAGAATATTATAACTGATGGACTACCTCGTGAATCAGAAGAATGGACTAGGTTATTTTTTTCAAATACAACTTTTTTTGTTTAACAAAGATTTTTACTTATTACTTAACTTTCTGGTATTGAAGATTTTAAATATGTTATATAAATTTAAAATTTATGTAAAAGTAATACTTTATTAATATGAAGAAATTATATATAAAAGTTTCTTTGATACTTTTCCATCTGTTCAGTTCTGTCTAAATTTGGCAAATGTGTCATTTGTATGCATAAATATATTAGCTGTATTATTAGCTTTGTAGTTAATATTAATATAATTGTTTCACTTACTTATATTTTGGCAACTACCATGAAGATTGAAAAGAGTCATGTTTTGCAAACTTTTATACTTGACTACTATTTCTTTCACTTTAAAGAAAAAAAAATTGTTATTTCCTACAGTTCATTAAAATAAAATTGATGTTTGGAAAAAGAATTAATCATTAATTAAAAGTAATCTGTGCTTGTATTGATTTGAAAGTTCCATGTTGTATTGTATAATGTAGCAGAAATTGGTAAAATTAGAAAAATGTACATTTGTAAGTTATGCAGATATCTGTTATAAAGTGATTTTAATATTGCTATTTTGGTTTTTAAAGATTATATTATAAATTAAAAAATATATATTTATGTGGAATCAGCTTGTATCTTAGCATTTGTGAATGATGTCATTCAACTAAAAAGACATTCAATAATTCTTCTGGCCCTATTTTAATTGCAAAAAAAAAGTGCGTAAGTGTAGAAAACATAATAACAAGTGTTTTTATGAAATCTCTGTGCATGAAAGCTGTCTTATAATTTTTTTTTGTAAGAGATAAATTTTCCTTGTATTTTTGTTGTATCGTCCTTGCAATTATTTAATTTTTGTAATGGATTAATCACTTTTAATTGTTTGAAAATTTTTAACTGAAATCATTGCTTAGACTCTTTAAATTTCATTAAAATAATTTGATTTTAATTATTCTATAAATAGATTAATTTTATTAAAACTATCCATGAAAGAGTTTTATAATTTATAAATTATTCACTAATTTATTATGTGAAAAAAATATACTTACAAAAGTTAACAATTAAAAAACATTTTATGGAAGTTGCCAAATTTCTTAGAGATTGAGAAATTAATAATAATTAAACATTAAGTAAAAATTTTATTTTAAAACTAATTTAAATGAATTGTCCTTAAGCTGTCTAGAGGTTTGGTTTTTTTATCTGCAATTCCCCCCCCCCCCCAAAAAAAAAGTGTATCATTTTTTTGCGTGAAATTTCTATTTAAAGAAATTTTAGAATATTTTTACTTATAATGAAAAGTTAAAGATAATAAACAATATTAAATTGAACTTTTGAAAAGTTTGCATAAAATAAGAATTCACTATAATTATGTTTCTATCGAACGTTATGTAAGATGATTTTTTTTAAATGAAATTATTTGAAAATTTTTCATTAATAGCATGAAATAAATAAGAGAAAAATTAATTTACTGAAAAAATGAAAAATATCATATTTAATTATATTTATATATTTATTGCCACATTTTTTAATGAGCTGGCTTATTGAAAATATTTGTAATTTAATTTCAATTAAAACTTATGCATAATATGATTATCTTAAGCTTCGTATTGGATAGATAACCCTTTAATAACCTTTTTTGTTTATTATGTATATGAACATTCAAAATGGAATCAAATTTCATGATATAATGTCATTAGAAACTTTTTCTAAGTAATCCATCTTCTAATGGCACATTGCATTTTCATTAATATAATTTTACTTTCCTATGCCTTATTTAAATTGTGCAGATAATAAGTAGAATCTTCCTTCTTTCAAATAGCAGTAAATTTTTAATTAAATATTTGATGAAGTAATGAAAATAGTTTGAATTTCATGCAATAATAAGAAACTTTGTTGAAAATTATGCAAAAAAAAAAAAAAAAAAAAAAAAAAGGCAAAATTTAGAAAAAAAATTGGGTTTACCAAGAAATTAATATCACTTTATATATATATATATATATATATATATATATATATATATATATATATATTAGAATGATGCAAATATTGTTTTTCTGTAATTATATTTTCAAAAATTGTTATAGGAAAGGGGGAAAAAATATCACTCAAATTTGCACACTTTTATTTTCCAAAGTATTTTGTGCCAAATATGGTATTTTTGAGATCAAACAATTTTATATAAAAACATATATATAAACATATTCTTCTTTATTTCCAGAAATATGACTGACAGTATTTGTATTTGTTGTTTAAATCAAATATTATATAAGCTGGAGTTTTTCAAGATATAGTGCATATATTGATAATATTATTATTTTTATTTTTTTTTTGTAATAGAGGTGTTACACAAAATATTTACATGAATGTAAAATAGGACCTATGTTAATACATATATTTATTATTATTCTGTTCTTGAGAAATTAATTAAAAGAACAAAAGCAGAATCACTGCTTAAGTCTTTTAACTAATTGCATTCCTACTTTTCTGAAAATAAAATACTGTTATGTTCAGGAAAGTTAAAAAAAAACAAAACAACGTTTAGCATTTAGGCATTTTATATGAGAAATCCTATAAAAAATTCAAAGATGTTTATAAATTCTCAATTACCTAAGAAAACATTAATATAAGTATATTTTTGATGAAATTTTAATGTTCTTTAATTATTCTTATCTTTTCAAAAATGGATTTTCATCCTTGTTATTTATTAAAAATAAATATAGAGGAGGATTTCAACTTGAACTTGGCACCTATCAAAACTTGATAAAGGGAACAACCTCAATCAGCCCTTTAGTTCTAATCTAAAATGATTTCTAATATTTACTATTATTATTACCCAATTTACAGTGCATTTTGTATTTATATTTTATTATAATGTAATTTCTTAAAAATAATTCTATACATTTAACATGTCTTATTCTTTGATAAATAATCCATTTAGCAGACATTATTTTTTTATTGAAAAATACTTAAGTCTTGATGCATGTTGTTGATGCTTATTTTTAATATTTAAAAATTATTAATTAATAATGATTAAATATTTAAAAAGTTTTGGAAACTCTCATAAATTATGTTTATTATGACATAACAACATAAGTAAGCAATAAAAAATGAATACATTTTTCTGTAGATATTTAATTAAACTAGTTTTTTTTTACATAACATCCAAATATTTGCAGGTCTCATATGCGGAATCCAAAAAATGTTTACCTAACTGCGCAGTTTGCACCATATTCTGAAGAGCGTTTGCCTCCACCGGGGACAAAATGCCTTTTAGGACAAGCATTTTTCCACATTTATTGGGCTGAATGTCAAGTAAGTAAATTATATAAAGTTATTAATTGTTTGAAAATGATAGTCGTTTTAGCAATAACTTAAGATATATATATATACATATGTTTTAAAGGTTTTTTTGTTATATTTAAAGTATGTTAAATTCTTTATTGAGAATTATGTTTTAGCTATGATGTTGATAAGTATGCTTTCCATTCCATGTTCTCCAGATGGTGTGATGTGGAAGTTTAGAGAGGGGCTGCCAGCTTAAATGTTGTCCTCATCATCTGACCCCGGTTCAAAATTACGAGGTCCACTCCAAAATCACCCTAGTATTGCTTTAAAAAAATGGGACGATAATATAGCTAAACTTAACTAAACTAGGAACATAATTGGTAATTTTGTCATGAGAACCATTGCAATAGCGAGTCTTTCTATAGGAATCTACCTAATAGAAATGGGTAAATTTAATTTGATATTAAAGAGTTATGTTGAAAGACAATTAAAGCTGCTTCCCCCCCTGCCATAAACAAGAACCAAAATTGCAGGAAAAGGAGGGGGTTGAAAATTAAAATGCATACTTTTTTCAGCTGAAGTAAAAAGACGGAATATTATGAAGAAATTCTGAGGGTGAACCTTTAGTGTTATGACAGCAATAGCAAACTGGAAGTTCATACAATTGGCTGTGTTTTGCACATTATATGTCATTGTCTCTTTGTATTAGGAATCTGCAATATTGCTTTTATCCATAATTAGTTTTATAGTAAGGAAAATAATATTACTATATAATTGAAGGGTGTCAGATTAGTAATTCTTGATCTTGGTGATTTTGACAACAAAAATAAAAGTTTTAGAAAATGCAAGACTTATGGGGGTATCTCTTTTAGGACTAGAGATCCAATGGTTTTTTTAGAAAATTCTATGAATTATTAAACTTATATAAATGGGAGAGAGAAGTAAAAATAGTCGGTCATAAATTATCTCTTCGGAATATTGATCACAGATTAAGCTTTCCTATTGCTGTACTCTTAGTACCATTGTGCTGTGTTGCTTTTTAATTATCTATCTGCTAGATCTCTGCCAAGTACTGTCTTTATGAATACTTTGTTTGTGTTTTTCTACCTTTGTTTTGATATTTCTTTTGATATTAAATTGTTATCTATTATAGAGCTTATTGAAGTACTTTCACCATATACTCGCCAGACAGTTTTTCTTAACAATCTATGACATTGTGTGATCGAGGTGTAATATTTCATTTTTACTTCTCTTTCATATTTATTGAATATCATATGTAACATCATAATTAAACAAAATGTGTTTGTTTAATGTTCTTTTTGCTTTTTTCTTCTTTTATTTTTGACTTAAATTCAGGGTATACAGAATAAATGATTTATTGATAAAATCATAACGATGAGAGGCAGAAATATATTGAGAACAATGAAGAATGAAGTAAATTAAAATGAAATTGCTTAAATTTATTGCTTGTTTTGAAAGCAGTGGTTTAACTTATTTTCCCACTTATTTTGATACCGCTTTTTACTACTGTTTTTTGAAATTTCGAATTTGATTGTTTTATCACAAATACTTCATATTTAGAAAGTCAAAAAGCATTACCTTTTATTTATTATTATAATGTTTAATCGTATAGATGAAATGCAGTTGAGATCAAATTTGTGCAAATAACAAATATATTGATTCAATTCATACTCTTTATCATTATCCATTTCAGTCATGGACATTTATTTTACTAACATTTTTTTTAATTAATATATTTAAAGTTACTATGCTTTTGTTTCTTTTAGGATCTTGATCATTACCGACAGTCTGTGAAAGAAAACATAAGTAACTGGCTTGCAACTCTAAAAGCTAGAAAAATTTATGATTGGTTGATTGTAGTGATAGATCATTCTGAGAACAAAAAATCGAACAAGACTAAACTTCTATCTCGGGGCTCAGTTCTTGATAAAGTGAAGAGTGATTTTCCAAGTCAGGGTTCACAGAGGTATATAAAATTAATTTTATGTTTAATTAAAGACTACCTGTGTGCCTTTGAAATATTTTTATTTTCTTATATAGTACAAAATTTTGAATGTTTTAATAATGATAATTCATTTTTTTCTGATATTACTTTATTTTTAATCTTAAATATTTTGTTTTGGAATTACATTTATTTGTTCTGTTTTAAGTCTATATAATGTTTCTAGAAATGATTAAAATGTTAGAAGAAAAAACTGATCTTGTCTATAAAGAAAAGATATATTAAATACATGGAAGTGAACTATAATATTGGATAGAAAAAACAATGTTTGAAAATTCTTTTTGCAATAATGATTGTTTTAATAAAATTCAAATGCATCAATTCCCATCATTTTTTTTAATTCTTCTTGGTAATATTTATATAACAAAACCAGATTTGAAACTTTCATGCTCTGGATTTTAAGGGACCAATCTTCTATCTGAGTTCTTTTTTAACATAAGTCTTTACTATACTTTTTATCCCTATTATTACTTTAAAAAAAATCTTTCATAGTTTTGGATGAAAGATTGACTGAAACTGTTTGAGTTGATGTAATGTTTTACTATGTTATGATTAGCTGAGACTCTTTGAGTTGATGCAATGTTTTAATATGTCATGATTGACTGAGACTGTTTGAGTTGATGTAATGATTTACTATGTTATGATTGGCTTTAGTATATGCTGTACTTAAATCAAATGCATAAATTAAATTAGTAGTTTAAAATATCTACTCATCTTATCTCATCATTATCAAAAATTTCATTTGACTAATTTGTATTTTGACACAATTTAAATAGAAATCTCCTACAAAGAAACATGACTAATTTCACTGATTTTAGAATTAATATTTAATTATCAACAAATTTCCTTCTCACACAAGAAGTTAATTTTTATTATCAATCAACTGTAAATAAGGAATATAATCTACTCATTAATACTCTCTTGATTTTTAATATTAAATCATTATTTTCAAGAAGAGTATTCAAGTCCATTCCATTTTGTGGAAGTAATAGAAATGCTAACAAAACATATTAGCACCACTAATCTGAATTGTTCTTGTAGAAATTTAATTCCAACCTGCTTATTATATTTTGATCATTAGTGCGAATAACAGTTGATTCAGTTGTGTAATATGTACACATATATTTGTATATTACTCTGTATAAACCTGCAAAAATTCATTTCAAATGAATTTTGTTTTCAAATTCTAATCTTTGAATTTCTCCTAAACCAAAACAAAACAAACAAACAAACAAACAAAAAACCTTAAAAGGAGTTAAATGATATTTTTAAATGCATATTTTAAAAACAGTCTTTCTTTTCTGGTAGTTCTAAATGAAGAATCATCTTCAATAATAGTAATAGGATTTATTTTAAAATATCAGTATATGAATGTATTTAGAAAATATATATTTGTCCCAAAATTCACCATCTGAATTTTTTTTATAGTACCAGGGAGACTGAGCTTAGCTAGGCAGTTTTTGTTTTGTAAAATCATGTTTTAATGGAAAAAATTAAGATACGAATCACATACTGATAACATATGAACTGGTTATTTATATAAAAAAAATCACGGATGCATTTAGTTTAATATGTTATTCGAAACAATCTGCTATATTACAATATTTTTTACAGTTTATCTCTCATTACTTATATTTTTGAACTTGCAATCAATTTTACCATGGTGAAATCGAGTCTGAGCTGACGCTATAAGACATTGTCAGCATAAGAGCAGATAGAAAAAAACTCTAATAGTCAGTTATAAAAGAAAATGTGTGTGTTCTTTGTATGTGTGTGTATAAAATCGCATTTTCTAGGGAAAAAAAATTTATATAGATAAACTTAAAAAGCAAAAATATTAAATATAAATACATAAGTAAAAAAAGAAAAGCAAGAAGTGCAACTTGAATTGAGACCCGTAGTGTATATATACATTGGCCATGTTATTCTGATCATTACACTGCATTGTTCACACTTCGAAATAGATTTTGAATAAATTTCTTTTAATAGTTAATTATAATTTAATTTTGTGTGTGTCAAATCACATTTTTTTTTTTTGAGAAAAATATCTATGTGGATAAATTTAAAAAGCAAAGCCTTATTTAAATATAAAATGTGATTCAGATAGTTCCAGCCATTTCCAAGATACATGAAATATATATATATATATATATATATATATATATATATATATATACATACAAAAATTGTTTATTTAGAGATATAAGATATAACTTCAGAAACATTAAAATGAACATGAGACAAATGCATATGTTTTATTACTGTTTCTTATAATTATTTAGGTGTTCATTTATTAGAAGATTTAATTGTGTAAAATGTGTATACTCAACAATTAAGTAGTTGATTTTTATTAATTGAAATATTTACTCCAACAGGTGCATATCATTGTTGGACCCCTGTCGAAATGACTCTCGTGCTGTGGGATCGATGCAATGCTTATTGCAAAGAATTCGAAAGTTGGTTCTACAAGCTTATAGTCGTCAGTTATGTTTGTTTGAAGAACATATGCGAACTCAGAGGGAGCGAAGAAATGAAAATGGTTGGAGCTTCCAAAATTTCTTTTTTCTTCAAGAAGAATTGGCATTGGTTCTAGAGATGCTTGGACTTTATGATGAAGCGTTAATTCAATATGATGAGCTGGATGCTTTGTTTACTCAATTTGTGATTAATTCAAATGTTGGTGGTAAGTGTATAAATTGTCTGAGAACATACGAAAAAGATAAAAGATGTTTGTGACATTATAATTGTTGATTAATTTTCTTTTCCAAAAGATTAATTGAAATTTTCGAATATTGCCGTGCAATCTGAATCCATTGATTTTCAATCAAAAGGTTGAAAAAATGGAATTTTGGAAGGATTTGTTAAATTTTTCATTTGGTAAACCATGGAAAGATTTGTGTCATGATGCATTTCTTGGAATTAGTGACATTTTTATTAATTCATAAGGAAATTTAAGAGTAAAGTCTTAAGAAATAGCTGCATTTACAATATTTTACAGGAGGAGGAAGAAAAACATTAATTTTATTTCTGGGATCATTATCTATGGTGAAAATAGTTCATTTATCAGGAAATATACCTGTATGAATTGCAGCAAGTGACAATTAAAAGGCAAAAATTCTGATATTTTTATAGCTTATCTGTTTATTATTTTAGTTTTACTTTCGAAACAAATTACTTTTATTTTATTGTATTGAAAGATTTAAATATTGTTTCATATTTTGTGTAATTATTTTTTTTATATGACTATTAAGAGTAACAAAGTAGAAATGAAAATGACTATCAAATATATTAAAAAAATATTTATAAAGTATTTAAATATAAACACAAAATCAATCAGAAATAAAATTCTGATTTCATTAATATTAAAATAACCTTGCCAGTGATGTGCAATCTGTTCATAGACAGTAAATAAACTTTTAAACTAAATCCACTCTCAGCCAGTTGCAATTAAAGAACAGTATTTAAAAAATTCTGTGTTCTTTCCTACTATCTATGACAAATGTGGTATTTATTTTTGAGGCAAGAATTCATGCTATCCTTTTCTGAATTTTATTTTTAATTCTTTGTTAGCTGTGAGTTCTTCGAAGCTCTTTTAAATTTCATGATTTTTAAGTATCGGTTTCTATAAAAGGATCTAAAATTCAGCTCAATAAAATTGTGTAACTGCAGCTGATATGTAAATTTCCTAGTTCAGGCACGTTATTATATTAATTTTCTAAATAGGTAATTCTACTACATTGCCCCTCTTGACTAGCTTTAATGCCAACCATGTACTATAAAACTTATTACCACCTCATTGAAGGCTCCATCACCCTTTGGGGGGGGGTAATACCATTCCTATTGGGAACCTATGGTTTAAATAATATTTGCAAAAATAATTTCTGAAATAATTACAAAATTTACTTTATTATTATTCCTGAAATATACAAGTACATGTTCTAAAAATTTATTTTCAGATATGCCAGAATGGTTAACTTGTTTTTCGCGACCTTGTGACATTTGGTCTGGTGTCTGTTTACTTAGAGAAAAGTCCATAGAATTGAGGAATGTTTTGCTTTCTGGAAATGCTTGTCTATTAGATTTAAGGAACTATTTATTTTCAAGGCAGTGTGCACTACTTCTGTTGCTTTGTCGTCCTTGGGAGGTTGCTCAAAGAACTTTGCCCTTTCTTCATAATTGTATTAGTGAATTAAAAATACTTGAGGTATGCTTATTTTATTTTCAGTTTAATAGCTATTTTGTTACATTATTATTTTTTCAGTTCCTAATTTAATAAGATAGAGAGAAGTAAATTTTTTATAAATAATTTGTAGTTAAAAATTAATTAATTAAAAGTGAAACAAAACAAAACTATATGAATGTTTTTAATACATTTATATTTGAAATACTCTATTATATTTATTATTCTGGGACTGAATTTAAATTAATTAATCTTTACAAGAAATACATTTTCTAAGACTTCTAATCTTGTAAAGTATAGATTTTTTTTTTTTTTTTTGCCTTCATTTTATATGATTTCTTTTTTTGTTTTTGTTTGTTGAACGTTTTTTTAAAAAATTATAAACAAATTAAAAGTATCTAAAAAGGTATGAGCATACATAAATGATAGTAAATTCAGTAATAAGGTTAAGCAAAAAACAAAATAATTGAAATTTATATCTTATCTTTAATTTAAAATTTTCATGGGAGAACTTTTTTTTATTTTGTAATATGAATTACAATTGATAGAGTTGGATTTTTAAACCATAGTTGGTCATATGAAATGCATTGATGAAAATAATGTAATTAGTGTTTAAAGTGGATGCTGGAAATTCTGAATCTAAATATAAAAATTTTGAATTCATAATTTTTTTCCATATTTAACATTTTCCATAATTCCAGTTCTTATAATTGATAATTTCTAATGTCCCATTGTCTAAATTTTTGAGCTTTAAATTTGGATTGACATATGACTTATGCTATTTTAGAATCCTTACATTGTTCTGTTCATAATGCTATGGTTTCCCTTAACTTTATATATATATATATATGCCTACAATCACATCACAAGGAAGATCAGCAATCTTCCTTGTGATGTGAAAAAAATGGATTCCTTCTTAAAAATGGATTTGTATAAAATTTTTTTCATCATCATTTCATTCTGAAGCTAAGTCTTTAATAGTAAATTCAACAAAATTTTATTCATTAAACTGAAATTTCCTCAGCAAGGAAAAATATACCAAATTTTTATGTCTTGAACATCAACAATGAAGGAAAAAGGCAAGAATGAAATATTAGAGCATTATTAGCGATTTGAGTTTTATTTCATCATTGAAATGTATTGTTATAAAATACGCTTAAAATATTTTTAAAAAATTATATTATATGTAAGAATTTTTATGTAAAATATTTCTTAAAATTACACGGGAAAAAGAATAATAAAATTGACAAAATAATTTCTAGGACTGAAGCTGCTGTAAAAATCATTCTTATACTGTAAAAATATTCTCAAGTTATAGTGGAGAAACATCAAAATTTTACTTAAGTTTTAATTAATTAAATATTGAATTAATTTTTTTTCAAAATTGCACATTTTAAAATATATGTATGTCAAATTTAGTACTAAATTAAAAAAGATTTGGCTTGCAGATTGGCATACATACATTTATCCTTATTATTGATAGAGATGAAGTTAACCTATATAGAGATTTGCATAAAATACTTACTGCTTGTTAAATCTGATTTCTGTACTCTCATTTCATTTTAAACATTCTTTACTAAGAATGCCTTTTTTGGTTTATGGGAATAATCTGTTAGGTAAGAAATCTTATTTTATTTAGATATCATAGAATGATATTCAGATATGTTGTTCATGTTTCCATATATAATTCATCAATTCTTATTCAGTTATGAGATTTCTTTATTTTAGGTGAATATGCCTCCTGGTGCTGTGGCTTGTTGGGTATTTCTCAGCTGCTTTGAAGTTTTACAGACTTGTGAAAAATTCAGTGATACTTCTCAAATCAAAGAATATTCTTTGTATTGTGCAGGGTTATGGGCATATGCAAGAGAAAAGGTCAGTGATGAATAATGCTTTCATTTTCATGTATTTTTATTTATTTCATGTTTGTAACATGAAATAAATACAAATGTTACATTTATTTCTTGATATGCTAGAACTTTAAAATTGCATTGACTTTTTTATTTTCCGTGGCAATATGTTCATTTTATTTTTTTAGAAACGGTCAATTAATGTAATTGACTTGATTAATAGAACAGAATTTTTATTCCTTATGAAAGGGACTGTTCTAGTTATAAATTTGAGAAATAATAGATTCCTAAATTTCACATAACTTAGAATAATGAAATTAAAATATAAAAAGAAAATTAAAATAAAATAATTTTACTTTGAGATATGTTTTAATATTTTTTAAGTATAAAGTATGTTTTAAAAATTTTTATTATTAAATTTTTTACAATATCCAAATCTATAAAAGAAAAACAATTCTTCTATTTAATTATCTGTAACTTTCTATTTAGACACTTACAAAGAATGGTATTAAAGATTCAGCAGAATGATCTGTGCTAGAATTATTAATTTTTACATTTTTTATTAAAAAGATGTTTATCATAAGTAATTGTAGCATGGATGTAATTAAAAGGATTAAAAAAATCTCTAATGTAATTTTTCTTCTTTTTTAGCTTTATAGTAATTCTATACTTCAATCTTCATTAATTTAAGTTTAAAATAAAAGAAAGAAATAGCAATTTATATGATACAGTGAAAGCTCAATTATACATATATGTCTAATCAAGCAGTTTAGAAAGTAAAAGAAACTATAGCAAAAATAATTTATAGAAATTGACATAATAATAATTTTGTTTTGTTTTGCATTTATTGATAATGGTTCATAGTATTAAATTGTCACTTCATTGCACAAAAACATACCCCTAAGAATGCTTTGATGTAAAAAAAACCTATGTGTTTTTATAATAATTTATCTATTTTAAAGGCAGAAAAAAATAGTTTTGCTTTTTTATGCACTTATTCTAAATTTACTAAAAATAGCATAATTAATAGCATACTGAAAAATATTTCTGTTTTAAATTGCAGTTACATCACATTGGTATACTTTGTGGTTTGATGCCAGATTTGATGGATAGCAGTGAGAAACTACACATTGTTGTTAATCTTCTTGCTGGAATGGGTGCAGATCCTTATCCTGGTAAAAAGAAATAGTTTTAATTTGCATATAAATATTTTCTATATTTGAATATGTCCTGTATTCTTTTTAGATGTGTACACAACTTGATTAATTATAAATTAGATAAAACATGAAATAGATCTCCAGTTATCCCAATTCAACATGGATCAAGTTAATTCAGACATGAAGAAATTTGGATAAATGAAAGAAATTAAAATTCAGATATTATGTGAAATTGTCACATGTAGAAAGAAATTTTATTTTTATCTATGAAATTAAGTTTAACATAACATGCCACATGTAACTTTAAGTACTTTGAGTACAGAAAAAAACATGAAATTTTTCATAATTCCTGTTTATTTATTCATATAGTTTATTAATGTTAAACATAGATTTTCCTTCTGTATTGATTAGATATTTTGTGTTTGCATGTTTATTCCAAAATATTAAAAGCTGGCCATTACTTTTAGCTACCTTTTTTTAAGTAAACATTTTAACAAATGATTTTAATTCTTATTTGATTATTTTTATTTTCACAGTTGGAGTTGATAGTCCTCATGCTAAATTGCGAGCAGCCCTTTCTTCTAAAGAATCTTTCTTGAAACATTATTTGGTATACAATTTTCTTTTTAATATTAATAATCATATATTTATGCATTACAAATATAATTAATTTTTTCGTATATATTAATTAAGAATAAAATGATATTTAAAGATAATCTCTCATGATTGAACCTGAACTGATAATTATATCTAAGATTTTTTTTTCTACTCATATGTTTGCTAGTATTAAGAAAAAAAGTAAAGAATTTTGTTCTAATTTGTGGTATAAACATACATATTCAAATATAATAAGTATTGCTCCAAGGAACAATTTTATTTAAGATTTATTTGTATAACATAATTATGACTTTTATATATTTATTATATTTTGCCTTTTATTTATTTATACCTAATAAATAGTGTCAAAATTACTATGTATAATCTTATCTTTCAAACTATGTTATTGCATTCTTCATCTGGAATGAAAAGTAGAAATTAACTTGACTTTTGTTTTTAGAGTTAATGCTGTTTTTTTTATTACATATGCAATAATAAAATAAATAAAAAAGTAAGAAAAAGGAAGTTTTCCTCTAGAACATTTTCTTGAATGAAAGTACATTTTGCATGTTTTTTTGTCAAAAAAATTCCTATGTTTATCTTGTACTAAAATGCTACTTTACATTAAAGATGCTTTCTATGCTCTTTACCATATTAAAAAAATAATGGAGTTTTTAATCACATTAAAATATTTTAGTTTGAGTAATTAAAAAAATTGTGATATATTTTATTAGGTTTATGAATTGGGCTTTGCACTACATTTGCCTTTTTCTTTTTTAATCTTATAATAAAAAATAAATTGTTTTAGCACTTTATAAGTTTGACTTAGAGCTACCAGATTTGGCCCATACATACTTTGGAGGATGGGAATGTGCACCCCATAGAGATTTTTTGATTGAAATTTTAATTAATTTAAAATTAAGCGAGATGTTTACATTTTTTTCAAGGTAAATTATATGCGTAGAAAATATTACAGCATAAAATTGATTTTTACACCATCTTAATGTTAAAAAAATAATCTTTTCAATAGTACTAATACTTTAACTTATAAATTGTTTCTGTCTTTAATGAATAAAAAAAAAAATTCTCATATTTTCCAACAATTTTTTAGTGCAATATGAAAATACAATGTAACCTGTACAAGCATGTTATGATTGCATGGGAAAAATTACCTTTTATCTGCGCATTTCTATCAAGATGACAAAAACCCGAATTGAAAGATTAACTCTTATTGTAAACTAAGCCTAGGAAAGTGTAATATTCAGTACATGTTTGTCTGAAATGGAATAAATAAATTTAAAAAAAATGTGATATTTACTTAAGGGGAAAAAAATGAATTCATGAAACACTTAAAATTGTGTGACATTTAAAATTAGCTATATTATTAATTTAATAATTCATTTTTATACTAAGCATACATAGTTTAATATATACAGGATATCTACTCTAATAAGAGTCCAACAACAAATTTCTAAAACTGTATTAATTAGCTTATATATTTAACAAAAAAAAAAAAAAAAAACGGTCTAAATGAAATAAATAATTATATCTTATGTAGTTTCAATCAATAAATGTTTCGATGAATTACAATTTTTGAAATTTTTATGCAGATCCTCCATTCTGGGAGTCATATTTAATAAAATGTTCTTGAGACATTAGTATTTCAAATAAAAAAAAATATTCTACAGTTTTGCAGCCAAAATTGGTTGAGTTTTGAAAATATAAATGTCTCTATTCTATAAAAATGTGCAATTTTATATCTCTCCATTGACTGTCTTGAAGAAATTATGTGAATCTGTGCTTGGACTTTCCCCAAGACAGACTGTCTAAAATAATGAATTTATTGATTGTCCTAACATAATGATATTTGCAGCTTTATAACTTGGTTTTGGTTTATTCACTGAAAACTGAAATCTTAGATTTCCAAGTTAATTTTACTGAGAATGATTTGTAGGATCGAAGGATTGTATAAAATTTAGACTTCAAATTGCTTCCAGAAGCATATTTATCGATTGAAATTGAATAACATAATATTTACTGAATTAAAATTTTTTTTAAGGTAAAACTGAATTTTATGGTGAATCAGATAAATTTTTATTAAATAATTCTTTAAAATACTGCATAAATTATAAAAAAAATACTGCTTCATACATATTACAATACTGAAAGATTCGATTTTTTATGTAATCATACTCTTAAAAAATTTATTGGTTTTAGCAAAAAAAGTTTCCTCATTGGTTGAAGTTTAATCTGTTCCATTTCAAATTTAATTCTTACGACAGCTGATTGCAAAGTAGAGAGATATATATAGTAATATATAAAGCATAAATTATTCTTAATATTATTCCTTTCATTAGTGTAATGATAATCAATTACTTTTGACATTAACAATTAACAATGTTTTATTATTTCATGAAGAACATGAATTCACTGATACATTACATTTTTTAAGGAACTTTCTGAACTTACAATGGGAACTTTTAAACACAACAGAAGAATAAGAACAGCTCGCTTAATTGGAAAAGATTTAGCCCAATTATATATGTAAGTTATTCTTCATTTGTCTATAATGTTGTACTTCACTATGTAATTTTGTTCAAACAGTTACCTTGTTTAATTTTTTTGGAAAAAAAAAATATTGCATTATATTATGGTACAATATGTTCCTGGATATTTTGACATTTGTCATGGTGTAAAATAATATAATATTCCAGTGTAAATATATTATACATATACATACATACATACATGCATGCATACATTTTCTTTGATATGTGTTGACTTAGGAAAAGGAATCTTGGGTATCTTTAAAAGAATGTTATAAGCATTAGCGATTTTTATCTCTTCACTCGGAATGTGAGAAAATATTTAGTCATCAATTCTCTGGAGTGTATGTTAAAAATAATTAAATGAAAATTGGGAATTGGATCAGGAGATTTGAGAACATTTTAGAATGATGATAATATGGGATAAATTAAGATAAAAATTCGGAAATGAATTAGAATTTAAATTAGAATGAGAGATCATTACATATATAATAAAAAAAGGTGATTTTTTAAAATGTTTTGTTTATACAACAGCACCTTTTTATTAGTTCTGCTGTATTAGAATTTCTTTGCATTATTCTTGCAGTTTATTAATGAATTTATCAACCTCGTTGATATGCTCATTTCCATTTTTTTTTTATATCTGTTCATTTTCAGTATTTCAGACTCATAATATTATTACATTTTTTTTTTCTTGTTTAGGAAAATGAAACAACCTCAAAAAGCTGTATCATTTTTAACTGATTTGTTAAAAACTTACCGTGAAGAAAATTGGGAAATTTTGACAGCTAGCATTCAAGAGGATTTGCTTGAATGTTATTCAGCTATGGAAGATATTCAAAGATATTTAAAAACATGTATACGCCTTGCAGCTACACTGTGTTTTAACTTAGATAAAAGGAAGGATTATTTTCAAGAGATAATTAGTTGTAGTGAGAAACTTGGTTCAGGTATGTAAAATTTTTATAATATATTTTAACTTTTTTTTTTCAATAATTTTTGCCAATATTTCTGATTCTTCTAGACCAGGAATATTGGTTACATTTTATGTCAGGTAAATATCTTGTATTTATTCTATCGCTTCAAATTTCCTTGAGAAATTTATTTGAAGTTTTAACATAGATATGTAAATGTAATTAATACATACAATCTTAAATCAGAAATTGGAATGAAGAAATTTATGACAATCTGAAGAAATACTTCAGTATTATTATAAAAATTAAAAAACTTTTAAATTGAAATAAAAATTTTAAAAATTCTTTGTACACAAACTATGGAGTCAGACCTTGAAAAATCTACAATTTGCCAACTGTATGATTTGGAAAATTAGAAATATTAAAATATCATAAACTGAGACAACTTAGCCACATTTTTCTTTTCCTTCAACTATTTTGTAAATTAGCAAATTATAGAAATATTTTAAAGCCACCATAAACCATTACTAATATAAAATTAACTACTAATTTTACATTACAATTACAACCGGAGAATAGAATATAACAATTTAATAACAATAGAAATATAATTTAAGTAAACATTTATATATTTAAAAAAATAAATATATGAAAGTAAACAAACAAAAATCGACTGTAAAATTATCTTCGGAAAAGTGCAATTTCTCCAACTATGTTGAAACTAATCAAAATCTCCCCAAAACATTATTTTAAAATCATGAAAACACTTTGCACATTAATATTAACTTTTTATTGTGAAGGGAAATATGTAACAGTATTGGATATAATTAAAATTCCCAACTTATAATGTTTATATAAATGTTTACTTAAATTTTTCACTTCTGAAAAGATAAAATTGTCATGGTTTTCAATGTAGGGAGAGCCAGTTATGTATGCAATATTTTATGTGTTCAGTAAAACTTCATCTAGCATGTTTGAGACGTAATAGGTTTTTTTTCTTCCATCTATCATTTATATAAAAATATGTTATTCTTGAACTTCTATTTATAAGCTCAATCTGATTTATTATAGAATTTTTAGGAAGGTATTGATCTTTTCCCATCAACTATAAAATTATGAAATTTGCCCCCACTCCAGCAACGAATCTAAGAAATTTTTCATGAAGAGCATTAAGAGGCATTCTCCAGTCTGGACAAGTAGAAGACTTGTTCAGAGATCTTTTTTCTCATCATTGCTCAATAAAGTGTAGTGTCTTGGCTTCTTTGAAAGGGCACATTTTCAGTGATTCTTCTTTTCAGCGATTGTAACTTTCATTTCTTTACCAAACTACAAAAGATCTATCAAATTGCAACATGATATCGTGATATTTTTGATACCTGCATTTTCCCAACTTGGTCCTAATGCATCTTGGCATCTGAAATATTTATAAAACAAACACGAATACATACAAGATCTGAAAAATGTTTGCAAGAATTTGAGAAAAAAGATATTTTAATTTGGCTAAGTTGTCCCATTTTGACCCTGATTTCTATTATAATTATTCAAATTATAGGATTAAACTGAAATTTAACATAAAACTTAAATCTAAAATTGTTTCTGAAATGGGGTTATATGCTGGTTAAAAAAAACAAGTAGTTACAAGTAGTGTTTGAAAGAATGTGCTGCTTGAATCAGTTAAATTGACTACCAAGAAAACTTGTTCAACAGGTTGAAAATGTCTTAAGAAACATATGAGTTAAAAAGTGGAAAAAAAGTTATCATTAAGTGCTTTCTCTGTGTGGTGAAATCATTGGTGCATTTGTTACTTGGTGCAAGGACATAATATGAAAACCATAATCAATTTTTTTTTCTCTAAAAAAACTGGCAAAGTTTCCTAGTTTGCTGTATGAAGAAAACTAATAATTTCAGGTGAAAAAAAAATTCCGATAAGAAAATATGAATGCATAAGTTAATGCCTAGTAAAACACACACATTCATTTTCATTAATTTTAGTGATTGGATGCAATTAAATAATTGGGAATTAACTACTACTTTATGGTCTTGAAATTCATGTTGAAAACTGAACTTAAGTGCATTTACTTTTGCCATCCAAATCCAGTCATTTTCCATTTGTTGCATATCTGACTATTTTTAATGCAAATATTAATTTTTGCAAAATACAACATTATAATAATTTTGCAATGTTTTGGTAAAACATCTATATTTAAAAATGTTTTATTGAAGTCATTTCGCTTATTATATTACTGCATCTAATTTATAAAATAATTTGAATTAAATAATTGCTGTACTAAAAATATTGATGATCTTATTTTATTATTTTTTTTTTAGATCCTTTATTAGTTAGAACTGAGAGAACATTTCTAGTCAGTGGTGCCAAAATTGAATCGTCTTTCACTCCGATGATCTGCGATTCAGAGATTTTAGTAACTTTCCATATTCATAGCAATTTGCCTAGTGAAATTATATGTCGCAATATTAAGCTTTTTCTCAAGAAACAAAGTGCTCCTAATGTAGATAAGTCCAAACAAACTGATAACCATTATTTATCCTCCAAGCCCAATGTCTCATCTCATAGTCCATTATCTCCTATGCAGTCTGGGGGAGGATTAGGTATTCCATCGAGGGATGAAATGCAACAACGAATTTTAGTACAGCCTCAACTGATTGTTGGGTGTTATCGGCAAGAGGGTGCTCAGATTTATTCTGTGATGTGCAAAAATACCCATCAAGTCCTGAGGCGCAGAGATAGTCAAGGCTTCCATAAAGATGATATTTCTGAAGAAGATAATGGACCTTGTTTCAAAGTTAGCATGGCAAAACTAGTTCCTGGTCCAAATGTTATCACTATAACAGTCAAGGTAGGTTATATTTATAAAGATTCAATAAATTTGGAGTTAAATCTTTCTCCTTATTAACTGTGATTATCTGGAAGACTGGGCATAAATTTTTTCTATAAATGCGTATTTCTCACAGAAAATTGTTAGATATGAATCACATGCTGATTACATATGTATATTTTTCAGTTTTACCTACATATGAACTGATCATTCAAATAAAAAAAAATCATGAGCATGTTATTCAAAACAATCTACTATCTTACAGTACTCATTTTACTGTTCATCAATCATTACATATATTTTTGAATGTACATTCAGTTTTATCATGGGGAAATTTGGTCCACGATGGTGCTGTATGGCATTGTCTGCATGAGAGCAGATAGAAATAGGCTTCAATAGTTAGTTATATATATATAAAAAAAATGCTTTTTTTGTATGTGTAAAATGGCATTTTTCTCTAAAGACACAAGACCTATATAGATAAACTTAAAAAGAAAAAAAATATTAAATATAAATACATAAGTTAAAATATAAAACAAAAATGATTATTCAAACTGAGGAGCTACAACACACACTTCATTCATGTTGCTCTGACCACTATACTGCACTACTCACACTTTGAAGCAGAATTTGAATATACTTATTGAAATAGTTAGTTATAAATTTTTTGTTTCTGCATATGTATTATCACATTTTATTTAGGAAAGAGATCTATATAGATAACATAAAAAGAAAAGTCTTATCTAAATATAAAATTTGATCCAAATAGTTGGAGCCGTTGGAGCCGCACACAAAAGAAATAAATTTATATATACACAAGAATTATTGGTTTAAAGTTGTAAGATAGATTGGATTTGTATGGAGCTAATAATAATTGTGAATTAATTTTTTATCTTCAATTATTAGATTTGCAACACATTATGCAAATTTTCAGTTGTGGAGGGGGAAGAGAGGAAAATAAACATAGTTTTGAAATAACTAGACTAAACACACAAAATCAATAAAAAATGTATTTATTTTTTGTCTGCATTCTTTTGAAGAAGTCTTGATTGCGTCATAAATGTATTTTATATTTTACGGTTTTGACATGCCCTTAATGATTTCATTTGCTAAAATATTTGAATAATGTGAAGAGGATGCAGTAATTTGCATTATTTTCAATATTTGTATGCATTGTTTATATATGCAGTGTTGTAATATTTCCATTCACATTTTGTGAATTTTTTTTGCATCTAATATAATATAAAAAACAATTTGGAATTTCATAGATATTTTTTTTTTATTTTTTTATTTGTAGGTTTCTCAGTCTGGAGTATATGTCTTTCATCGTCTTTGGATGGAATGGGGAAACATTCATTTTGCATTGTCTAATATCTCACCATTATTTTCATTCCTGGTTATGGAAGAATTACCGACTATTACCAGGAAGATTGTTGAATGTGAGTGTATCATATTAGTTTCCTTTTTATAATTATATTTAATCTTTTGTCACATAATTTATTGTATCTTGACTATCCTTTCCCCTAAATTACTCAAAAATTTATATTCAAAATCTAAATTATTTGCAGTTTATTTTAGAAAATGGTATATATATATATATATATATGTGTAAGCATTATTTTTTGTGAAGCAAAATGCATGTTTAAAAACATTGAAGACGCTTTGAATATTTTAAGTTCGTTTTATTCCCTCTCGGGAGGTAGGCATGATTTATTTACAAGAAGGTGCAGACAAGGCATGCCCGCACTCTGGCGGCACAAAAGCAGAAGTGGGGGAGAGCCAGAAATAAATTATCCCTTGTCTTATATAACATGAGATAGTGATAGGGAAAATATTTTTTCATAGTGCTAATATATTATTAAGATTTTGATAGGGATTTCTGATGCATATCAATCACAAATAAGGGAAACAGGGATCTTTTAGAAGAATTTGTAAAGTCAGCGGTATTTTGTCCCGTCACACAGAGCATGCAAAAGTGTTGGCGTTCAGCCGATTCAGCAAATTGTTCCTATTTGCTTATTACCAAATTGTTCCTATTTGCTTATTTGTCTCTTTTGAAAAGATCGCCTTTATTGAGATTTTCTAGGTCAATTATTTTATGTAGGTTCCTTATAGGAAGACTATCTATTGCAATGTTCTCATGACATGACTTTCAGAAAATTTCTGTAAGTCATTGCCGAACATGGATCTCTAGAACCTCAAACCACCCTCCATTCAAGTATATGTATATGCAAATAATACTTTGCCCATGCTATGTTGACATGATAATTAGAATAATTTTGATTGAATTTCAACTTCTATAGGATAAGTTGTAAGGGGGTTTTTAACAATTGCAGATAAAAAAATTAAACAAATGAGGCAAGTTAGCATGTTCTCATTAAGAACAACAACATTTGTGCTAAAGTTAAAAAAAAAAAAAAGTTAAACATTTTTTGGTAACTGCAATTGCTTAAAATTTAGAGGCTGAAAATGATTTTTCAGCCTCCAATTTCCATTTTTAACATATTCTGTATTATATTTAATTAAATAAAAAAAAAGTTTAAATTTGCTTTTTAAGTGCTCATGGACTAAAATTTAATAGCCTGAAAGAAACTGATTAAATGAAAATAAAGCTGGAACATTTATTGCCAACATTATGTAACAGTGATCAGCTTTAGAAAATTTCAAAAGCTGTGTGTTCCGTAATTCTTTTGAATGTGTTCCATTATAATTATTTATTTAAATGTAGCTATACACACCATATTAAAAATTACTTTGCAAGAAATTCTGAATTATGCGATATAAATAAAAAAATTATCTTTTCTCTCTCCAGTATGTGATATTTCATTGTTTTTGTCTATAGATTGAAATGAATTTGAAAACATTAACTTAGTTGATAAGGAATCTATCTTTGCTTTTGAGCTTGCTGAGAGGATTGTTTTAATACATGTTTCATTTGATAAGATTATTTTGCATTCTTAAATACAGTAGAATATATTTTTGTTCTATCTGTATTTTTTTCTGATTTTTTAGTAACTGAAGCTCAAATGCAAAGACTGAAAGGTAGATCTCAAGCTCAAATCCGAGCTTGGAGAGAAGATCATCATGGTGAGAATTTTGCTTTAATCTTTTTTTCTTTTTTTGCTCTTAATTGATTCATCAATAAAAATTCTAATTTCCCTATTAAAATTTTAATTATGTTGTAGTAAATAATTTATTTTTACAAAAATAATTTAAAAAAATTAAAATATTAAAGTTTTTAAGAATTGTTGCATATTTTTTTAAAACTACATAAATTCAGTTTCAAGCTTTTTTTTTTTTTTTTTAATATTTATAACATAATGGTCTAAGCTGTGTACTATCCATAAATTGCATTATCCTCAAACCAAATTTATTGCTCATAGCAAATATTTGTTTTAATTAATTGATTAATTAATTTTTGTTTAAAATTGCACTTTCTTCCTATTATTAAGGATTTGACTTCAACAACTCTAAATTTTTCATGGATTTTAATGTTCTCTTTTAGAATTTTTAAGTACTTTTTGTAAGTTAGCTGTGCAAATCTAATTTAATGTTCTTTGTTAATTTAAATTATAATTAGATTTTTAAAAACTACTAATTCTTTATATACATTTAGCATTTTTTTAAAAATCATACCAATGATAGTATCATTGTTTACAAGAATATTCTAAAAATTTTAATAACAAAATTTCACTTTCTAATTTTTTAAGAACATTTGCAATTTTAATTTTATTTTTTAATACATTTTATAAATTCAAAATATCTGAGTTGATTTTCATATTTGTGGCAAACAACAAATTAACAAATAAAAAATAAATGCTATGTATTATTTTTTATTTGCAGAATTGAACCTGTTTTCTTTGAGGGGGGGGAGAAAATATTTATATAGTTAGTCCTTATTGTTCAATGAATGCAATCTTTATATTAGTTGTTTCAATTTTCAATGTTTAACATGTGCATATGCTTTATTGAGAAATACAATTTTTAAAAATGATGGACATATCTTTTCAGGAGATTTAGTGGCTGGCATTGAACAAGATGTTGTCCTCAAACTATTTAGTGGCAGCTATTCCTTTTCCAAAGATACTACCCTTACTTTGAAAGCTTCTAGAGGATTGAGGTTAAAGGTAATTAACTAGGTTAAAATTTATGCAATTCTCCAAGTTTTTGAAATTTTGAAATAAATTAATTTTTTTTCTGAATAATTATTATAATAAAAGGATATTATTATGTAATTGTAAAAACATTTAATATTATTATTTGTGTGATTATTAATAAATTAGCAATCTGTATAACATAATGAGAATCTGAGGAGAACATTTTTATGATTTTAGTGTATTCAGTTTTAATTTATACTTTATAATTAATACTTTTATAATTGATAAATAAAGATGCTTGCATGAATTTCGTATTAATTGAAGAATTTTAATTAATGAAAAACTCCATTAAACCTGAAAGAATTTTTTTTTTCATATAAAACAAATGTAATCATGTTTTTGCTTATGTTCATTGTACAGTAGACTCCCGATTATCCGCTCCTGCCGCACTAAGTTTTTTTTTCTTCTTTTTTTTTCTTTCTTCCAAGCAAAGAGAAAATGCTTCCAAAGCAAGAAGCAAACACAAATGACTGATTTCTTTAAAAAGGTGTAGTTTTGCAGTTATGCTTTTGTAATTACATAATACATTACAGTATTAAAACAGTACATATGTATTCATTTTTCTGTGTATCCTTGACGCCTCTCGTAAGTACAAAGCACTTTTATGTTTTCATTAACAAAAGGCATTTTAGGTTAGTTTTGAGTGATATACTAAAATATTAAGCGTTAGTTAAACATTTCCTGCTGTTTATTTTACGTTTTATTGTACATAAAACGATTTTTCAAAGTTGAAATGACTTTTTTCTCTTTTGCTATACCCGTTTTTAGCTTTTTTCGGATTATCCGCGATTTTTGTTATCCGCGGCGGCCGCGCCACCCAATTCAGCGAATAATCGGGAGTGTACTGTATCTTAGAATGAAATAAAAAAAGTAATATTATCTTATGACTCTTTTTATAAATTTCTTTTAAAATTCAAATATTAATGTTTTGTTCATTTTTATGATTTTATATATTTAAATTCCATACTGAATTTCACATATAAAATAGTAAACTTTTTTGATTGATTTATTTATTTACCAAATAGTGAACTGAGTAAAATGTTTCGATATTTTATAGTTTTGGACATTTCATGTAACTTTTTAGCGATTAATATCAAGTCTAATGTGGTTTATCTGTATATATATTTATCATTAATTTACTAAATTTCATGCACATGCAAATTCAAGCTGTGAAAAATTAATAATCTAATTTTAATAATTGAAAAATTGAATTTAAAAAATGGTAAAGAAATTTCAAAAATCTTTCCAACACTGCATATCGTATGATTGCTGAATGTAATAATTCAGTTATTTATTTCTTAATTTAGTCATTTGTAGTATTTTGTGTATTTTCTGTTTGCATTGTCGCCTCTTCATTTAATCAAAATCCTTTTACTATAAATAAAAGTAAAAATCATATCAAATTATAAAATTCTTCATTATTGTATTTAATGTCTATGTCATGTTAATATTTGTATTTAATATTATTTATTTTTAATTCTGATTTGTCTATCTACATATTGTTTAAAATAGGATTATTAATCTAATAGCTGAATTTTTAAATGAAGCCCCTTATTAAAAGAATTGTAGAAATTTGTGCCTTTTCTTTTATTTATTTTACATATATATTATGAGATAAATAAATCTGAAATCTCCAGGAATTTTTGACTCGGAAACACAGCAGAAGTATGAAATCTTCAATTTCACTTGTAATTTGTTCTTGTTCTTATTTATCCTGACTATCTGTAAATATGCCCTTGATACATGAAATAAATGAATAAAATAACTGACTAAAACAATCTGTCTAGTGGAAGCGTAATGAAGAAATTAATCTGAGATTATGTTATACAAATTATAGCAGTCTTAGGAGATTAAAAATTTTTGTTGTTCTGCATTTTTACTACTCATCTTAATAATTAATCTTTACATAAAAAAAATAAAATTTGTAAACTTTATTAGTTGTTCATGTATTATATAATTAATTACATTAGTTATTTCTGATATTAATTATCTCATTTTGTATCTCTTCTAATAGAATGACAGTTCTGAAGCATCTTGGGAAGAAGATATACAAATTAAGCTTCCTGAAATGAAACCTTTCAGTTCTGCTGAAATGTCTATCAAAGTCATAGCTCAAGTTCAACTGCAAAAAACTGATAATGCTATTGAACATTTTATCACCATTTTGTGCCCATGGTCGCCAAATGCTCAACGAATATCTTTACAGTTTCTACCACCTTTTTTCATTTTTCAAAAATTGAACACATGTGGAATTCGGTAAGTTGTTCTTTGTGTTCCCGATGATTTTACTCCTTGTTTTTTAAGGAGGAGATTGCAGCCTCATGTGAGATTACCTCGAAAGATAGGGCATATTAGATATATTAGGAAAACTCTTATTTGTTCTTTTTCATTTAGAGATCACAACAATTAAAAGAAAAAATGATTTAAAATTCAGCTTGACATAAAGACTTTTTTTAAAAATTTGGTTATATTACTATTTTTGAATTAAATTTCTTTTAATTACCATTAATTAATGCACTAGTATCATTTTTATTTTCTGTATTTAGTGAGTGTGGCAAAATCGTTTGATGAAACTAGAATTATGGGAATTTTTTAATTCCTGAAAAGATGGTAAAAGTTGAAAAAGTTTAAGAAAATTTGAAATTATTGCTTTTGTGCGTATTTATTACTATTTTTATTCATTTATTTTGCACATTTTTCACTTATGTTCTTTTTGAATAAAAATAAGTAAAGATGCAATGCATATATATATATATATATATATATATATATATATAATATAAAATAAATGATACACACTTTATTCTGTGGTTTTGTAAAATATTTATTAATATCTTTCCTTTTTATGCAATATTTGTGTATTGAAATTACTACTGCAGTTAATTAATCATATTAAAAATAATTAAACTGTAATTATTGATATTTTAATATAATCTTTTCCCATAATGTTTTGTTTATAATCTTCTTTAAAACTATTATTCAAATAGATATGATCTTTTCAGATTTAGAATAAATAAATAAATGCATATTGAAGTTCTTTATAGGCCAATTTTTTTCTCAAATATGAGCAAAATTAAACAATAGAAAATCAACATCTGTATGGATTAATAAAAAAATTTACCAGTTTCAACAATTTTATTACAATGAATTCACTTTCTAATTTTGAAATAATAGCAGTTTACAGTGCTCATACTTCTGTGCATAAGAACGTAAGTGTGAATTTCTATGAAACAATTTTCATTTGGCATTAAATATCAATGCATATTTCATTTGGAGTATTTTTTTTTAACTTCTTGGCTTTTTATAGTGTCTTCTGTTTTTCACAAGAATTGCTTAATGTGCTATTTCGCTTTTTACCACATTTTGTATTAAAAGTATTCTTTTTGGTCTCCTTTACTCATGTAGTTATTATTTGCAGAAACTGAAGCAGGAAGCTGTTATTGTTGTTCTATTATTTGTTGTCTTTGTTAAGTATACTGATGTTTGGGATTTACAGTATGTAGTTAATAATCTTTCTTTTATAAGAGCCAAACATTCACTACTGTTAATATATAAATTTGAAAGTAGAAGAAAGCACAAGTGTTAATCTAAATATTCAAAATCTATCATAATAGCCCCTTTAAAAATTACAAAAATATATTTTATGTAAATAATAATAAAATGATTGTTGAAATGTAAATTAATACATTTTTATTGATAGACAAGCCCCAAATTATTTATTATGTGTATCTTTTATGTTTTTGTAAACACCAATAAAAGTGTAAAGATTGCCAATTGCACAAGATGTTTGCATTTGATGTTTCAGGTTGATGATGCTGTCAGCTATCATTAATATCTGTGATCCTGAAGATATTATATAATAAAATGTGCATGCCATCTTGAGAAAAAACTAATATGATTGGATAACATTCCTATTTATTAATATGTGGCCATTTGAAAATTACTCAAACTCATGGAGACTTAAATAAATATTCTGTGAAAGAAAAAAACAATCCTGGAATTTTTATGATTTCTTTACTAAGAATTGCATTTAGAAATTGTAGGAAATTTAAATAGCTCCTGGTGAACATATGCCTTTATTGTATTGTTTTCCCCACTATTTAAAAGAATGTTTATTAAGCAAAATCTAATTACTTTAAAAACGTTTCTAGCATTTGAAATAGATCTTTAAGTGAAATTTTTTCACCTTATGAGTGTAACAATTAATTGAGTTTTGGATATGAACATTTTTTTTTCCTAAATACTTTTTAATATTTTTAAGATACATAACATAAATAGTGTTTCTATTCTAACTTTGATAACTAATGAATAAATGTTTGATTTGTTTGTGCTAACTTTGAGATAAAAGCAAAATTTAAATTCTATTAATATCATTAGAAAGAATCTATTTTATTGTAAACAGGCCTCATCAAGACATGTTTTAGATAAGAAAAGTAGCAATGAAACTTGTTTGCTAGGGAGATTAGAAATATGCATGTTTTAAATATTTTTCTTTTATTAATTTGTCATAATTTATCTTTATTTTTATCAATCTTTATCTGCATTCAATGAGTTTAAATATCTTTGATTAAAGTAATATTAAAGAATTTTGAATTAAGAAAATATAATTTTTTGTGTTATTTATTTATGAAGTATTGAATGAAATAATACTTCAAATATTATTATGTAGAATATATGGAAATTCCACATAAAAATGAAAGTGATTTTAAATTGGATTCATAATTTGATGCATTTGCTTGTTTTTAAAATTTCAAGAAAGGATTTCTGATATTCTTAGTAAAATTCTCTTAGACAATAAATATATTCATTGTGCATTTTATTTAATTTAAATAACATGCATTTTGAACTAAATTTGAATGTGGAAAATATTTCTAAAACATATAATATTGCAGTAAAAAATGCAACTTTTTAATGGAACATATATTTAATAAATTATAGATTGGTTGCTGTTTGTATTTTTATGGAATGTGTATTTAAAAATTTGTAAATTATTTAGTATTACATGGTGTTTTCTAGTATGGTGACTGAAGTTGTTGTCAATCACCATAGTTAATCAATACTATTTTTTTAATTAATTTTTATTCATTTATAATGAGCTTTAAATTATTTTGTGTATGAATTAATTTGAAGATAGAGTTTTATATCTTCAGTGTTTCATTTCAGGAAATATATTGAAATCGTAACCCATGGAGTTTCACTTTTGCATCGTTTTCTTTTAAATAATATTAAGCTGGAATTAGCTGATCAAAAAGATGTAGCTTTGCAACAGTTTGGTGTATCTGATACTCTGGTAAATAATCACTCAGTTATTCAATTCAGTTTTTGAAAGTTTTATTGACAAAAGGTGTAAAAGTATTAACAAAAGTTGTATGCATCCTGTAACTCTTTTTTAAAGTGAAATTGACATAACTATCAATATTAGTTTATTCTATAAAATTTCGTGTTGAAAAAAGAAATATCTTAATTTTTAATTCAGTATTAACTAGGGTTTATACAAAAACCGACTTTTTGAAAAACCGGTTTTCGAATTCGATATTTCTAAAAAAACCGGTTTTAGCCGGTTTTCGAATTTTTGTCAAAAAAAAAAAATTGAATAGGGAAAATATTTTATTTTTCCCTATTCTATTTTTTTATTTTATTTTAATTTATATAAAATAACAAAAAACGAAATCAATATCAAAGTCAAAATATAAAAAACAAAATTAAAGATTACATATACATATTACTTACACAAAATAACGAAAACTCAAACAAAAATTTCAAATAATATTTATACTATTTTCACTAATTTTAATTTCTCCTAAGAAAATAGGATTTTAAAAAACATAAAATATCCATTGAAAGGTGGCTAAGTCTCATTCTTGTTTTGGACACAATATTGCCTGAAATTGAAAATACTCGTTCAATGTTACTTAGTTTGGCATCAAATTACAAATCTAAGTATTTTGTTCTTTTATTCGTTTGTTCAAATAATGAAAATTCAGCTTTCAGTGTCTTTAGATTTGTAAGTTTTTCTTCTGGATCTTCAAGAAATTAAGCAATTATATTATATCCGACAATTATTTTATGAACAGCTTTCAAATGATTATGTAGATTACTCGTAGATGATCCTTTGCAGCTCAACATTTTATTGCAATGATTTCAGATTGCCTTGTCTATCCCAAACTTCCGACTTACTCATTTTTATCTAAAAATGAAATTAAAGTTATTGAATAAATATTTTCGACGTTTATTTTACAATTTTATTATTTTAACTATTAATATTAATGCAATTTAAAATAATCTAATCTACACATTTTCTAGGAATTTTGAAAAAAAAAAAATAAACACAATCAAATTCCGATGCTTGCTAAAGACATAATTTATGTTAAAACGTTGTGAAAGAAAATATGGAATATTTTAACACTCTGTGTTTTATTTAAAATTCGAATTTTAATTTAATTGAATATTTCGCATTGATATGGCTAGCGCAAGTGGTGTAGTAAAAAAGCTTTCAGGAGTGGTACGAAGAAAATTTTATATGATATCATTAAATACTGTGGTCAGGAAGCAGAAAACGGGGAATTATTTATTCCTTTCACACGTTCTTCCAAACAAACCAGTCAAATTGCTGACGTTTCTATTAGCACCAACTTCATACCGATAGACAAAACATACGATGAGAAGCAAGAGATGAACTTTATCAAACTTTTGTTTCACTTAGAAAAAAAAAGTGAAAAGGGATGTTCATGAAAAACATAAATTGACGAATTCGAGGCGCAACTGTGCAGTGCACAAGCACTGGCCAACGCAACTTGCAACGTTGAAAAAAACGTGTTTGCTGCCCATTGCATAGAATGAATAGCAAATCAAATAAGTTCAAAATTAATTTTTACATAATAATATGAATTCTTAAAACCGGCTTTCTTAATTTAAAAACCGGTTTTCGAATGTGATAAATTTACTTTAAAAAACCGGTTTTTTAAAACCGGGTTTGAAAACCGTCAAACCCTAGTATTAACTATTAGAAAATCTAACCACCTAGACTGGCTGTTATCTTGTTAACAATCTCTATGATCTGATTATCATAGATTAACTAACAAAAGTTGTACCTGTAAATCTAACACACGTTAGTAGAGTGTCATAGAAATAATAATAAAATTGTTATTTGTAGGACATTTGGATGTAAATAAATAAAGGCATGCTATTATATGAGTTTAAATACTTTTATTATGAACGAAATTCTTCTTTTCTCCCCATAATGCCCATTTACACATAAATGAAAGCTAATAATTAAAATTGAATTGAAACAAATAGTTATCTACTAAAAAAAATCTAAATCAAATATAAAATAAAAAAAAATGTTGAAAGAAAATATTAATATATGATTTCCAATTGGTTCATGGTGTGGAAATATAATGAATTAGCATAAATATAAAATAATAAAACTTGCTAATTTCAGCTGATTGACCTTTGCTACAATTCAGCATAAAAAATATAAATAAAATACGTTTATGATTTCATAATTAACTTTTGTTCATACTTAGCTTTATTCATGTACTAATAAATCAGTTGATTGTACCATACAAACATTGCTGAGTTCTTTCTATGTTAGCTAATGAGATTTTTTGTAGAAATTTTCTTTCTTTCTTTTTTTTTTTTTTTTTTTTTTTTTTTTGTAATTGTTCTTATTATAAAAGAAATTTTTCTAATGCGATTCTTCCTATATTGTAGGCTGTTATTGAAAATTTATATTAGTTAAGAAATACCCTTTAAAAGTTTAAAATGATAATACACTTTTTCACTTAAAAAATACTTTTAATATCTACACATTTTAATAGATTGTTATTCTATTTTTCCATTATGAAGTTGTTTAGAATTTTGGAGCGTATACTACATATCTAAATGTAACATAAAACAATTAAACTGAAACTTGTTTCTGTTTGATTTTAATGTAAATAAAATTTATTTTAATGTAAATAAAATTTAATGTAATTTTAATGTAAATAAAAATTTTTGTGAGAATGTACAATAATTGTACTATTATTATACTTATTATGATTCGTATAAAATATTAAGAAAAATTGTAATGAATGTAATATTTTATGTTTTCTACAGCTATTTGAATTAATGCATGTTCATTGCTGTAGTTATTATTATTTTTTTAATGCAGATTATTGAAGCTGATGTCAGTGCCAGCTTTCTTTGGGAAATAATGACCGAAGACCCAAACCAGCTTCCATCTCATTTCATTTTTAGTTTAGATTATCAACTCATTGATGATTATATTCCACAAGATTGGTTGCATTTTAGTTATGAATTCAGATTAAATCATTACCAGGTACATACAGGATTATAGTTTTACATAAAATTTCATATTTTGAAAATTCGTTATCAGTCATTGAATGAACTTTCTTGTTCTGTATCTTTCTGTTCTAGACTCTGTATGCAGTTAGGGCTAGAATTGAGCCACCACCTGGTTCGGAATTCTGCCGAGCTGGAAATATGTGCTTCTTGCATATTTCAATCAATCAAGTTAACGATTCAGATGTAACCACCCTTATGTACGAGGTGGTAGCTGATCAGGCTGTGTGGGCTGTATGTGGTCGAACTGCTGGTAAGATTTTATAATGGGCTACTTTTTGATTTACATGTCATAAAAACTGCATTAAATATTTTAACAGATTTGTTAGCCTATTGTGTTATATTTTATCGCTTTCTTGTATAAAGTGTGCATAGAAAATTGATTATCTATTCTCTAGTTTAATGTAGCTTGTAGGCATCCAGCTAAATTAGCTAACGGGACTTTATATTGTAAATCTCTTTTTTATATTTCATTTATTTTTATGCATTTTGAGTCTTGGGCCCCTGTTGGTGAGACTTGCCTTTGTTATCGAAAGTTACAGGTTCAAAATCCAATTTTACCATAGAACTTGATTTAGTGGATATGGTGCATGTTAAATTAATTTATTAGAGCCAAGTATCCTCCTATTAGTATGGTGTGGTAGTTCCGAGAGTGTTGATGCTTGTTCAGTTGTTTTTTTCATCATCTAACTGTGTTTCAGTATTACAAGATTCGTTCTAAAATAGCTCTAGTGTTACTTTAAAACTTAAATAACTAAATTAAATAGGACGAAACTATATATATGTCTTTTATGTAAGAATTATTATTTATATTTATTATTATTAACTGTTTAAGACTTTCTCTTGATTACTATTATATAAAATTCCTGTTATCTCTTATGTAATCAACATTTATAATGTAACAGAATTGCCATGTATTTTTTTAACATTATAATGTTCGGAGGTTAAGAATTGTTGAGTTCATGTACTTCATTTACCCTCCTCTGTATTGGCATTTAATTGTACTTATCAACAAATATGATTTTGCACTTTTGATGACTTTAATAGAATTTACTTAGACTTAAATAAAAATATTTTTATGTATTAAGTTTTGCGTTTATGAACAAGATATTTGTAAAACATAAACTAAATACATCAACTCCTTACTTTTTTTCCTTTCCATTATGTAACTAGTGAAGACTTCCTGTTCCGAAAACATATTTTTGTTTTGATTCTACTAAGTGTTCATAGAATACTTGAGATGTTTATGATTACTATTAATTTTTGTATTAAAAAAATTATGTTTCTGAATGGTTAAATTTTATTTTATAAGTTAAAAATTATATTTATTTGATACACATATTACATTTAGACACCATAGTTAAGGTGTTAAAGACTGCAGGCCTAGTTTCGGCTCTTTGAAAATTCTTTTAGAATGTTGAATCAGCAAATTTTTCAGTGGTACTTATGTAAATGTAAAATTCATGACTCTTTTTCAGCTGAGAAACGTCATTCTACATTTATCATATTTTCTAAATTAAGTTTGAATATATTTTTTAAAACCTATTGTTGCTATACATGTATTAAATATTGTACATTTTAAGTGGTGCATTTTTTATTACTGTTAAATAAACAGATTATATTTAACATTTTGAAAGTTTGTGAAAAATCAAAATATATATTGTAGATTTCATTCATTAGTAAGATGTTTGAAAATTTTTTTAAAATAGATTTTTCTCTTTATTTTTTAAACATTATGGGTAATTTTACAGTAACTCTTAATTTAATGCAAAATTTAACATTAAAAAGATTTTATGTATTTGAATTGATTAGTGAAAGCAAGGAAGTTGAAAATGTTTTTTTAATGCTTTTATTATTTAAAAAAGTATTTTTAGTGATGTATCTAGAGATTATATTAATTGATATTTTAATAAAACTAGAAATGGATTTCCAAGAATTATCTATTAATTTCATTAACATGTTTTCGTAATATTTGTAAATTTTTAATGTATTATAAGAAGATAAATAATGATCAAACATAAGTTATTGAATTCTATTGTAAAACATGTTAAGAAACTATATGAGAATCGACATGTTTCTGATAAATTTATAAGACATATTTCAAATAAAAATTATTCTGTTACAATTTCAGGAGTTGTGAATATTGATAATTCTAAAAAACATGGAGTTACTTTAGATGTGAAGCCCTTAATTTCCGGTTTTCTTCCTCTTCCAACAGTCAGATTATCCAAATACATTCCAGCTGAACCAAGAAAGCCAACATCAAAAGGTTAATATTTTTTGATAATTTATTTTCATTTCAGTCAATTAAAATGGCCTGAATTATTCTGGTTATTTACTGTAACTATCAAAAATGTTTCTACAACATTCTTATACAAGATTCCTAAATGTTTGTGAACAGAAAATCGTCTGAAGAGATTTATTAAAATATGTTGAACAACTATTTAAATTAATTTTTTTTGTTGTCATTTAATTAATGCTTAAATTAAAAAAAAAATATTTTTGAAATTTGGATGATACAAATTTTTGAACTTTTTCTTGAGGGAAATGGTGTGAAAATTTCTTATCTTTTCGAAATGGGGAATGGAAATTGGGAAAAAAAGTTTCTCATGCCATTTCATTTGAAGGAATAATGTAAATTGGAAAAATATTAATTTTATACTTCATATAAGGCTATTTGATTTTTAATAAAAATGTATACTATGATATATATATTTTTTTAAAAACTGAAGGTAGTCAATTAGAATAATTGGGAAATAATTTTGCATGAATTATTATTTTCTTGGATTTGAAATGTTCTTATGAGAAGGAAAATAAGTTTATAATTCATATTAGTCCATAATCATGTTTTTAAGGCTCATTAAATAATGCCTTAAAAAAAAATTACCTGTTTTAGTTGCAACAATGTTCATAATTATCCTAACTTTTTCCTTTTTACCCCAGAAAATATAGGATAATTGGGGACACATATTTTGGTATCTGACCACTATAATGAATTGATTTTAAGAAAGTATATCTTGTGGAGGATGTATTTGTAACGATAAGATACTATTTCTTATTTCTTCAGAATTTAATTTACTGTACATTTCAAAGTATCCAAAACTACTATCTTTTTTTACTGTTTTTTAATTAAAAAAAAACATATTTCATGGAATATGGCATATAAAGACTCATATAATTATTTAATACCTTTGATTTGGAGTAATTTATATTCAATTTTTTCCCTCCAATTTTGTTGTGAAATGAATCTGTATGAAGGCAGAAATGGCTAAATATAATAGGATACAAGAAAGAAATTTATATGATTTAAACATACTTTAAAATAAATTAAGATTAGTAGTTCAATTAAGTTGTGGTTTTTAAAAAATAATGTTTCCTTTATATTAAAATGAATGCTTAATATTAAATTAATTTATATTAAATGAATGTTTCTCATGTTTATTTAAAGTTCTAGAATCTAAAGAAGAAGTGTTTTTTTTAGATTCTACCCCATCGAAAGACAGTGGGAGCTACAATTCATCTAATGTTGCTCGTCTGGAGCCCTTTGATACTGGACAAGTATACAATTGGAGCCGAGCAAAACAGATTGATGTATTACCAGCTTCCAGTTGTTTGAGCTTAGATGTTTCATCCTGAAAGATTTAATATTTAAGAGAGTGTAAATAATATTATGTGAATAAAAATTATAATTTTGTATCTAAGTTTTAGTTTTTATTTCAAAAATTCTAAGTATTACTTTTGTTTACTCATATACGAAATGTATGTAGAAAATGTATTGTAATTACAAAAAGAAATCCTTCAATATTGTGATGAATATCCACATTTTAGACCATATAGAATGCAGAAATTCTTGTTGAATTATATCTGTGGATTTTTATATCTGTTTTTATGTGAATAAACATAATTTTTTTATATTTGTTTTTATGTGAATGGGCATAATTTTACTCAAAAACTAAATAAATTATTTCTGGCAATTTAGCTTGTGGTCTTTATATCAAAACTATAGATCTTTATCAAATTTTGGAAGATATCAACTAAAGACACTTTTTGTAGGCATGTTTTCGAATTTTAGGTAATTTTCTTACAGAAATACAACCTGTTGCAATAATTCTAGATTCTAATATAAAAGGTTTTAGGAAAAAATTTGTAAATACTCGCTGATCATGATCTCTAGAACCAGAAATACTTCTTTAAAAGTTTATATCTTGCTGCATTGCTAATAAAAATGTCTGTTTTTGTTGGTGCCTTACAGAATAGGCCATAAGAGGGGAGTGTTAGATGTAGCACAGATATACTTTGTAAAATGGGAATGTAACCCTTGGGATTATTTTAAACATTTTAATTAATACAAAAATATTGAAATGTTGATGCTTTTCCAACATTTAATTTGGACTACAGAAAATATTATAGCTCCAATTCAGTTTCTGTACCATTTTAAAATTAAAAAAAAAAATTTTTTTTTAATGATACTTATTTAATTTTATGCAATTTTTTCCTGAATTTTAATAAATTTTTTCTTAATTTTCAACAATACTTTGCATTGTAATGGAATGCATTGTTTTATTAAATATTTATTTCTAGATTTTTCTTTTATTTTTGTTAATGAAGAAGTGAAAATGCATGTTATATTTTTCATGTTGAATAATATCTGCTATTAATATTATTTTTGAAATTTTGTGTTACTTACAATTAAGATTGAAGTTTAGACATAAGCAGTGAAGAGATTTTTTTTTAATTCATTTATTTTCAAGTCCTTAAGTTTCAAGTTTATTTAAATTCAGTTATTTGTGATTTCCTGTGTTATAGTTGGATATACAAAAGTACATTATCACTCTTTTAGGATAAAAATTTCTTTCCTATTAAAATGCACTGATTTTTTTTTTTTAATTGGGGAAATTTTTATTGAACACTTGCTGAACTGATGTATTACATAAATGTATTTTTCACTGTAGATCAGATGCATTTTTCACTCAAATTTTAGATGATGTGACAAAAAAAGTTAGGAGGTGCACAGTGCAGTGAATAAAATTAAGTAAGACATTTAAAACAGTACACTGAATGAAAGTAAGACTTTTGAAACAGTGCAATGAATGAAATTAAGTAGGCACTTAAAACAGCACAGTGAATGAAATTAAGTAAGGCTTTTGAAACAGTTCAGAGAATAAAATTAAGTAAAGCTTTTAAAAAAGTATTTTTTCCTTACAATTTGAAAAAAAATTCCAAACATTATCAATATGTAAAAGATATGAATCAAAATTTTTAAATCAAATGAAAATACACTGAATTTCATTACAGCAGAAAATACTGTTATAAACTATGATTAAATATTAAAAATTAAACTATTAATTTTTCAAATTTTAATTAATATAAAAATATTCCCCCCCCCACCCACCATATAAATTTTTAAATTATCATCGGAAAACAGTAATATGGTAGAATACGTTAGAAGGTAAAAGAAAAAGCTGTTTCTTCAACTTATGAGAAATGGCATCAACATTAGTAGGGATTACAATATCGGACCAAATATTTAATACCGGTATAATAAGAAAGAAAACATAGGTACTTCTTTGTTTTATTTGCCAGTTTTATGAGAGAGTGTAAATATCACAAAAAATAATTTGTAACTTATAAATTATAACAGTATATAAAGAGTCACAAAAAAGTAAAGGAACATCTTATTTATTTAAATCACAAAAAAGTGTAAATATCACTATTCAGTCTGTGGTACTATTACAAATTTTTGAAATGTGATCTTAAAAAACATAATGCATCAATTGTATTGCCATTACACCTGGAACGTAATTTTGTCAAAAAATGACCAGCTGCCGCTCTTTCGGCATCTACGCTAGTTGGTGGTACTGTTAGCAATGCGCGATCTACTTTTTCCAAGTATTTATTTACCTCTAAGTCCCTCATCTTCAAATAAATCGATTTCTCGTCGGGTGGTTTCGGATATAGCTGATTTCTGTATTGCATTTTGGTTTGTTGAAATTTTTTTTTAATTGCTAATTCTAATTTTTGTTCAAGAGACAATTCCTTTTCACTATCGACATTAGTGTCATCATAATCTTCGATAACTGTACCGAATTCTTCTGAACGTGAATATATTTGTAGATAAAAAAATTTAAGAAAATTTACTATAAACTTGATCAGATTTGAATTGGTTAGTCTCTTTTTTTTTTTTTTTTCATTTTCATTTTTAAAATCATTATAATTATTTAAATACCGTAAAACATTTTCTATTTCGGTATGCCTTTCTTCTGTGCGATTTTTCAATGTAATATATAATTCTTCAGATGTGTGCTGTTCTTTCAGGGATTGCAACATGAAATTTATTGTTACATTAGGCTGTTAATAAATTAGAATCTCTCTGACATAATGCCTCAACAGCCAGTTTTATTGGAAGTAGAGCTGATACAGTTCTGTAAATTAAGTCGAATTCACTATCTGAAAAATTAATTTGCAGGTTTAAGTCGATTATTGCTTTTTGGATTGGATCTCTCAGTTTCCAAAATCGTTCCCATCATTAGGAGTAAACTATTCCAACGTGTTTTAGAATCTAATATTAACTTATATTCTGTTTTATTTTCAGTTAGTATATATATTTTTTGTAATATGGCATTTTTTGTAGGGGAGCGTTTAAATATCTTAACCATTTTTCGAACTTTATAAATTACAGGGAGCCATTCTTGATGGGTTAATATTTCATCCTCATTAGCAATATCTTCTTCAACAATTACATTGTCATTATCAATATCACTTTACAGTGGAGACAATTTAAAATTTTTTAGCAAATATCGAAAAAACGGTATTTAAACTTGTGAATTCCGGTATTATAAAATTGTACAAATGGTACGAAATACCGGTATTGCAGTCCCTAAATATTAGTCTATCTTCCCCATCTACCTTTCCTCTCTTTTCCCCGCTCTTTTGCGCATGCGTTAGGATAAGTTTATTTAGTCAAAGTCGAGATGAGAGGAAAGATGAAAAGAGGAGATGTTTATGTTTAACGATAAGGTGAACTCAGATTATACACGGATTTAAAAAACGTAAAAGCTGCAGATTATTAACAGTGTAGGAAAAAGATTCACAGTAAAAATTCGGAAAGTAATTCGCAATAAAATACTTTAGAGCGATTTTTATTTAATGTAAGAAATATAAACCTTAAATAATGATGAATACTTAAGATTTCTGTTCTTAAAATGTGGCATTTCACTTTTTTTTTTAAATAAAATAATAATAATTTTTTTAGGTTAAAATACTTTATTGAATTTTTTGATAACATTTTGGTATTAACAATGGTTGATAATCTCAGTCACATTTAATGATATCACAGAAAATATTTTTCATGCCAGCTCTGAAAGTTTTTTTTATCATATGAATTAACCATATATCCAATGAACAAGTCATTTTGAATTAAAACAAAATACTACGATCAGAAATGACAGACCCTCACAAACACGTGGAATAAGAATGAAAAAGTATTTAATGGGGTGAAAATCAAGGGAAAAGAATGAAGACCTTCGGAAATGCGCTAATCTTTCTACATTTCACCCCTTAGAGATGTAGAATCGTCGGAAAGTGGTAGTCTCGGAATGCTAAATCGGATAGTATTAAATATTTTTAATAAATAATAATTTTTTACTTTATAATTCTTGATTAATATAGAAATAATGGTAAGAATAATTTTTTGTGGCAAGACACGTTTTTGCAGTCATCAGTATTTTCGAAATCGAATTGTATTTTTCTTGTGATCGATTATTACTTTTTTGAATACGAAGTTTAGAAGGAGTATTGTAATCGTCTAAAAATTCGAAGTCGAGATTTTGACGAACCTCCACGTTTCAGTCCTCCTTGAATTCGAAAATCACATTTTTGACATTATGTCTGTTTGACAATTTGTCTGTGAACATAACTTAAACCAGTTTAAGCAAGATGACTAAAACTTGGTATACGGACTTAGGAGCTAATTTGCAGATTTTTATCGTTTTTATCGAATTTTGAAAGAAATTTTTTCACAGGAAATCTGTCCGTCTGACTGTTCGAGAACAAGTGAACTCGATATCTATAAAACGCAAAGACCTAGCTAAACAAAAATTGGTACGCAGATTTAACATTTAAAATATAGATACTTATCGATTTTGAAAAAATTCGTCAAATTGTTAACAGCCTGTCTGTCTGTACTTTCGTATGCATGTAAACGCAGTCACTTATGAACAGAATGGCTTGAATCAATAAAATTTGGTATGTTATCTTGCAACTATAACTGTAGTTTCCTGTCAAATTTTGGTGTCAATTGTCCGGTAAAAAAATGTGCAAAATATATATTCTCGCGATAGATTAATCAAAAATGTTAGATTCAAGCCAAAATTCTACATTTCTTAACATCGTTCATCAATGCCATGTAAGGTAATTGTAGCCTTGCCCGAGGTCCATTATTTTATGCTGATAAAGGTGGATATTGGGAAATATACGAGAAAGTTTCAGGGTGACTACTACCGCTGGTTTTTCTTTAATGTTATATCTTTACCTTCTTGACTCCTTAAACTAGATTTTTTTATTGATTCTGTTTTAATGTCTATATAAGCAGTTTTTAAATATCAAATATTACAATTAATTGAAATAAAAAATTAATTAGAGGTACAATTAATTGAAATAATAAAGCATTTAATTAAAGGTTACCTACAAGATATCTGGATTTAGTAACAAACGTTTAAAAATTAGATTTAAAAATACTTTTACATTTAAATTAAAATTTTAATTTTAAATAAAAACGGTAAAAAAAAACCGGTAAAAAAAAAACACAAAAAAAAAAAAAAAAAAAAAAAACATAATCTGAGCATTCGAATACAAAACATGACAAAGCTACTGGCAAGCGAGTAAGTTACATAATTGCGAAAAAAAGATTGAATCATATTAATACGCAAACGAATTTGAGAACACAAATAGGAATAAAAAGTATGCATATTTAAATTTAAAAGGTTCTTGAATTTAATTTGAATATATAACCCTTCAATATTAAATAAAAGTATAAAATTAGATCACTTTAAAAATATTCTTCTCCAAACATGCTATGGCAAATCTTCCAATATTGTAGTCTCCTGACATATTTCTTGTCTACTTTGCATATTTTATAATCCTGCTCTAATTTCATCAATTAAAGAGTTAATATAAAGATTTAGCTATTTTTTTTTTTTGTCTAAGGCTCATTATCAGAAAGACCCTTTTACTCAGGTTGGCCAGCCGACCGGATATGCCAGAGAATTTCGGGAGATCGGAAGAGATTTGGAGTATTAATTCTGAAACTGCATTTTTTTTATTTTGATAATTTTAATCGGATTAGATAATTTGCTAGCCTTTTTCATAAGTAGAATGAAAAATCATTGACAAACACAGTAAATCCGCCAGTTAAATTTGAGATGTAAACATCATAACTAAAATAATATTATTCTTATATTCAAAAAAAAAAAAAAAAAAAATATTGAAACGGCAATTTTCAAGAATTCCAACAAACTTCTTAATACAAAATAATATCTTTTTAGATTCATTTAATTTAAATGAAATGCTTTTTAAAGTATTTGCTTGAATTTATTTATTAAACTTAGTGAATAAACTTATTTATTCAATTTAAAAAATAAGCTGAAAGAATAAAATTACTTAAGACACATTTTAAAATTTTCTTCTCTATTAATTTATATAAATAAAATTGAAAATTCATAATTAACTCCAAATTGATGATAATGATTTTCTTAACATTATGTTTACAAATAATAAAAAAACATAGACTTTCATAAGAAATTCGTGACAATTAACAAAATAATAAATATAATAAATTTTTTATTCATTATAAATTATGTTCCCAGAGAGTATTTATCATTACCTTTGTAATTTTTATTGAAGGAAAAAATTAAAGATATTTTAAATAATTTTATTTATTTGATTCCTAATCATGACTGGCAATATTTAATTAAATTTTGTAACACTCTTTATCATTGTGGTATTTATGATTGATAAAAAAAGTCAGCTTAAAACGGTTTTTAAAAATCGTTTGCTGCATATTCTCATTTTGTTTAAAAGAATAAAGTTGCAGCCTATAAATTATATGATTTTATGAAAAGTATCTTTAATATTAAAAATATTTTTATACATTATATATTCTCTTCATTTTCCCCCAAGAAAATATTTTTATCATTTAAATAATTTTAACATTTTCAATTTTATAGGCTAAATACTATCGAAATCTCGAAACATGCACAATGCAAAGCTATACTGTTTGATCTAGTGCTGATAAATTTGGCAAGAAATTCTTCTTTGTTAGTAAGTGTTCTTTAAGAAAGATTTTTTTTTCAATTTTTTATTAGAATTTTAACTAATTGAAATTTCAATATCTTCCTCATTAGTTTCGGATCAAATTATTGTACAAAATCTATCTTTACGTCACAATAAAATTTAAAAAAATTTGCTTTTTATTCGTGCCAAATGTACAATCTTCTATCAATCTCAGTGGAAAATTTTCAATGAAAGTCTAATAAAGATAGATAAATTAAGCCTAAAACATAATCATGTTCTTTAATTCCATGTTTAGGACATTAAATGTTTTTTAATTCCACTGTTTTCCTTTGTTGTTCATTTCTTTGTTTTCTTAAATGCAGCATGAACATGGTGATAATGCCAATCGATCAGTAAATGCACTCTGAGGCAAGCTTTTGTAATTTCTAATTATAGAGCATTGTTAAATGAATTGAATCGTAAATTTTTTAGTATATCAAGAAACACAAAATAAAAGACGTCACTTTGAGGATCAATTACACCTTCCAAATACTTAAGAATAGGAGATAAAGCTGCATAATTTAAACCGTTATCTTCTTGACTGATGACAGTTGCAGCCTAGTAACCAACGTGTTCTAATAAATTTTTAACAGTGTCCGTGGAAGATAATGGCATTTTTCGAAAGATATTCTTCAACCCTTTGTTTATTCTGATTTGTTCCAGTCTAAGTTTGTTTAAATACGGGCAATTCGATCAAATTGATGCTAATTGAATTAAGATTTTCTATTCGAAATAGGAAAATTCCATCCTAATTTTATCATTGCCCTTCAATTCGAATCATTTAATTATTTTCTAATTTAAAAGTTCGATTTCTGAAACGATACATTTTAAGATTAGTTTAGTGGAATTATTACTTTCTCGTATAAGTAATCGTACTATAATCGTCAAAAAAATTCGAACTCGAGATTTTTGACGAATCTCCACGTTTTAGACCTCTATGAGTTCAAAAAACACTATTTTGGAAAATGTACGTCTGTCTTCCTGTGACAAAGATAACTTCAAATAGCTTTAATCTAGATTGATGAGATTTAGTATGTGATCTTTATACCAAATTCGTAGATTTTTATCAACTTTTGAACAAAATTTGTTCAAAAGAAATCTGCCTGTCTGGTTGTTCAAATATAATTTAACACGATAACTACAAAACGCAGATAACTATATAAATGGAATTCGGTACACAGATTTAACATCTGCAGTATGGACATCTGTCAAATTTTGATCCAAATGCCAATACAGGTTGACTGTCTCTCGATATGTACTTTCAGAAATATGAATACTCGAGAATTAAAAAGCGCAATTTCTTAAATATGTTATATTTGGTATGGAATTTTGTGACTACAAGTTTGTGTCAAAACTTTGTTACAATCGATTGAGAAAAACAAGTCTAAAGCATAAATTCGATACAGATTCGATACAGTTATACAGATAAAATTCGGTACACGGATTTAGCAACTATTTTTCAGAAATTACATCTATAGTCCTGACGCCAATCAAATTTTAGCCTAATCCAACAAGTTACTGATCAACTTTCGCTCTTAAAAACATGTTAACTCAACGATAACTCAAAGACTCAGTGACTTAAATATATCAAATTTGGCAAGGGATTTTGTGACTACAAGTATCGTTTTGCGTCAAATTTTTGTTTCAATATAATTGGAAGAAACGCATCCAAAACGCAAATTCGATTTTCGGGCACTATTAACCGCATGCCATGGATTAATCGCCAAATAATTCCTCAAAGATGACAGGATAAATTCAGTAAAAATGTTAAATTTAAGCCAAAGATAAATATTTCGTAACTATTGTAAGTCGCTATGGCAATAAATGGCGCTTGCATATAAATAACTATATGCAAGTTGTACTATGGCATAACATCTTGATCATGCGAGAAAGTTGTGGGAGATGGGTTATACGTCTCATTTGTAAAGCGAACTGAGAACTATATCCAGACCTCCTAATGTTGAACCTTCATTAGCTGACGAGGTCGATATTTAAGCAGTAGGAAATAAAATTTGTAAGATAAATAATTAAATTGTTTCTTAAAAGTAATTATTATACCAAATTGCTAAGATATTTTCATCGATCATCCATGTTTCTACGATTATGGTAACAATTATTTTCTACTACGTAATGTATTAATAAAATTGAATTTAAAGCTTTATTATTTTTTCGTATAAGAAATATGAAATAAATTTGAAATCTGCTGTCGCAAATTTAAAGTTATCACATGAGAACATTATTATTATTTTTTAGTCATTGTTTGTCTTAATTAATTTAAGTCATTATCCGGTTTAAAGCAGTTTGAAAAAATCACGTGATTATCAGAAATATCGACGATATTAAAAAAAACGTTGTTTGTTTAGATCTCAAAATCGGTCAAGCTTCAAAACTTTTTTTCGAGGCTAGAATTTATTATTATTATTATTACTTTTTTTGCGAAAATTCTGTTTAAACTGGTTTGAAATGATCACGTGACTATTGTATTGCGCAATCGTTAATTCTTAGAAAATATATGTTTTTTTTTTTCCCATCTCAAAATTTTTCCAGCTTCAAAACTGTTTATGACAGCTAGAAAAATGGAGAATGAAAGTTTAAAAAATTATATTATTATTACCATTACAATATATATATATATATATAAGTCGCCAAATGTGACAACAAAAATTGGTGCCTCAAAACAATAAATTGCCAATTTTCAGTCAGTGCATTTTATTGCTTCAAAAACCCCAAACCAAAGTAACAACATGTTCTCACATGATAATAAAGAGAAAATATTATAATCGAGAAAGAATTCGAATTTGAAATTTTCAGACTTCCTCAGGTTAAAAAAAAAAAAACATGTTTGGCCATTATGTCTGAATGTACAATTATGTGAACTTGATAGCTCAAAAGCGCTTTCAGCTAGCATATGCATTTTACACCAAGTTTGTAGATTTTTATCAAATTTTGAACGAATTCATTCTTATGAAGTCTGTCTTTTCTGCTGTTTGAGTAGAAGTGAACAGTGCAAAGATCTAAATAGATAAAATTTGGTATATGTATTTAGCAACTAAAGTGTTTACTTTTATAAATTTTGAACACAAATTACCATCTAGCCATCTGTACTTTCTCATGAATGAAAATCCAATAATTCAAAAAAGCAGTGATTTAAATAAAATGAAATTTGGAGATGAAAATATATGATTTTTAAAATTAAAATTGTTATTTACTCTGTGCCAAATTTTGGTTATAATTGATGTTCAAAGTAAAGCGGGAATATGTGTCTGAAACACAATTCGATTTTCAGGTAACGTGTTTTAACAGCATACAAGGAAATAATCACTAAAATAAATTGTCAAAGATCGCGGATTAGTAAAAATGCCATATTCACAGTAAAGATAAATATTTTGTTACTAAACTACATCAAAGTAATTCCTAGAAAACAAATTTCATTAGTCTAGATTTATATGTTTCGAAATTATGAGCAAATATAATATTGACTTTGTAAAGTCACATGTGTGAGTAAAATGTAGGTATTTTTAGCATTGGGTGAAGATGTTTTGCCTAGATTAATTTAAACCCTTTTATTTTTGGATTCACAGATACATCACACCATATGAATACTTATAAGAAATGCATAAAATACATTTTCACTCAAAACATGAACAACTACTTGAGGAGGGAATTCTTTCTTAACGTCTAGCCGAACTAGGTAGCGTTAGCAGTTCATTTAAAGTCAAGGGGACTGTTACAACCTTTTACTGTTAAAATAAAATTTTGGACCTAGGAATAAACTTTAAATGTTAATACAAAATTTAAGATTTATTTATATTTAAAAAATTATATAGTTGAGCTTAACTTTTTTTGTTATAAAAATATAAGATATATATTGTACATACTTTACGTATCTATTTATCATTTTTAATATACAAAAAAAAATGTTAAATTAAAGTTTAAAATTTTTGAAAGGCAACACACATAAATTTCTGCATAAATCGAAGGACAAGGTCATTTTATGGATGTTTGCAAAGTTTCAGCTCATTCCTGCGAACAGTGTTTTTTTGTTACATTAAGTTTTTTTCATATTGTTTCTAAAACGCTGCATTTAAAGGCACATTTACAAATTCCAGAATGTCTGCAGCATTTACTTGAAATTCAAGTGTTATTGATATACATTTCAATATCATTTTCCCCTTTGTTGTAATATAAGAATATATCTAAAAAGAACTATCAATGGTAAATATTATGAAAACAAAGTTAAAAAAATTGCTCTGTATTGCCATCACATTATATTAAAAGTCACTGTTTTTAAAGAATATACGAATATAAATGTGGAGGACAATCTTCGTCTTTATGCAAATTGAAATTTTTACAAAATAGATGAAGAATATAAGAGATACAGAATATAAAAAATAGGAAAGAAGAAAGAAGTAGAAGAATATAAAACATACAGAAGAAATACAGAATACAAGAAATAAAAAAAAGGAAGAAGTAGAAGGATTTAAGAATACAGAATGTAAGAAATTATTGAAAAATGGAAATAACGAAGAATTTCAAATAATTTTATTGATTCACGAAATATCAATTAATAATTCTTCTACCATTATTTTTGTCAGTATAAAATTACATATTTTTTTATTTCATATTTGAATGAAAACCAGACATTAAGATTCAATTAAACAATAAGGTATAAAACTATAAATTTAAATTTATTTGAATGTCGAAACGAATAAACTTCTTCGAAAATAAAGTTAGATGAGAAATTCTTTAAAAAAAATACATATAATTTAGAATGAAATTCATTTATAATTTATTAATTTCTTTAAAGATTCAATACTTAACAAAGAAGAAGAAATTACAAGTTACTTTTTGTTTGCAAAATATTTCCCGCCACTTTTTATTTGATCGCACTCATTTAAATAATCATGATTTGCCAAATAATTCTGCTTTAGCGCGTTATAGTGCTGTTCTTATAACCTTTAGGAAAGAATGAAAAAAAATTCGAAACATTTTTTGCATTAATTATTTGTTGAATTATTTACTGATGCTTATTTTAGTATTATACATAATTGTTCTGTCTGCTGTTCTGTATAACAAGAACAACAGAGACAGGAAGGAAAGTCAGGTCCATGGAAAACATCCAGAATAAAATGTAATTAAAAAAAACTTCTAGAAATTCACCGGTTTTATTCTAGGACCCAAGACGGAACTCTCTTTCCAAAGTCCCAGATACCTCTAATTCGATTTCTATTAAAACACCATGTTTGATAATTCAAAGTACAATATGAAACAACTATTTGAATGCTACAATTTAATTTGATAATATTTTTGTTTGGACTCAAGAAACTGCATCATTTATTTATTGATTTATTGTCGGGCTTTAACTTTTTTTTCCTATTTATAATCCAAAGGAGAATTTCTATTCCCTAACTGGCAGCGTTTCAATTTTCTATTAAATTCCTTCAAAAATAAATCGTTTGGAATTTTGTATTATTCGTTAAAAATATTTTTACTTCAGTTTCATACTTTTTTTATACTTTATCTACAAATAAATTGTTAATATTATTATTTATATTAACTCAATTTTTTTTCGTTTAAGGATTAATTGAAGTTTGCTTCATAAGGATTTATTTATATCCTTAGACAACATTCTTTCAAATGCTTTTAATTCAAATTTTTATACATTTCATGAATGAACTACTCGAATACGCTATTTACATGAAAATAAAGTTTTCTAAATGTAAAATAATAATAATAATAAAAGCCAATATTACAATCAGTCTCGAAATATTAACAATATCATCATTATATCAGCAGATCTTCATGAAAATAAAAATAAAAAATAAAGGTCTAACCTGAAAAATAAATATTAAATAAAAATAGTTTTCTAATACTCTCTTGAATTTTATGATAAAATATCTGTTGATATTTCTTTTAGAACCATATAATAATAACATAAGAAATAATGATTCCAAATTTTGTTTAAATAAAATGACCATAAATATGTCAGCTCATCATCTAGTAAGTAAATCCTAATAAAAAAGAAAATTAATGAAAACGATATTGTAATATACTCTTCATTCGGATGTTGCTTAGCTGTCTCGATATAATTTCTTTCAATTGTACATTTAAATAGATTAATGATCCTTTCCCACAACATTAGTTGACCAGTTTGAAAATTTTCTTTATCCAAAATTCGGAATAAGAGATTCAAAGAACTTAAAGAATCTGTTAATCCATTATTTATTTATCTCTAAAGTATGAATGAAAATTCTTACTCAGTCCTAACTGAAGTCATGCAAATGTCAAAGCAGGTTGTCTCGAAGCAGCCTCACCCAATACCAGGGGATCATAGTACATAGTAGGTAATAAAAAAATGGAGACAGTCAGCTCCTTCACATTAAGGCATTCCAGATTATCAGACTATAGAATAATCCATTTAGGAAGATCTACTTTGATATATGTATTTGCCAGCAAGTCCTGGTATGGAAACCCATCAAACTAAACTTATTGGTTTTATCGGCATATTAATAATTTTCCAGTGGGTAATGGAAAAAATACTTTATTTCAGACGAAAACACGAACACAGCAAAGCACAATCAAAGCATACGCAAAGAACAGCTCTTGTATATATTCATAATAAGCTGACATCATAACATTAATTCGAAAACTACAATAGTATTCAGAATGCACAGCTAGAGCTCGCCTAGCGAACACAGCTGCAAAGTGATAATTTACTTTGAATCAAACTTTCGGGTTTATAAGTTTTTTCAAAGTGCATGATGTCATACGAAACAAATCATTTTCCATCTCAAAATCGTTCGAGGTCCAAAACTGTTTTTGCCAGCTGGAAAAAAAAAAAAAAAAAAAATCACACATACATGAAACTTTCGATACCTCCCACCTCGCTGTTTCGTGTTCGTTTCCATTTTCTTCTCTGCCCTTCTTCGGGCGATAACTTTTTATAGCCCTGCCTTTTATTTGCCAGACCGAAAGACATGGCAGACATTCGCGCCAAATTATAACTTTTTGTTGGCGATAAGTCATCACATGTGACAACCTTTTTATCATTTTATAATACCCTTAAAAGTGAAAAAATGATCCTCAAAGGTGATAAATTGCCAATTTTCTGCCTGTGCATTTTGTGGCTTCAAGAACCTAAAACCAAAACAATATCATGTTCTCACATGATAACAAAAAATTAACATTTAAAAGGAAAAGTGCAAATAATTGCATAATTAATATTTCCACAAGTAAATTTTTTGCTACTAACTGCAAGTAATCCAAGAATCATCAAGGAGTATACACAAATGAAAACTACAATCCAGCGACAGAAAAATACATTTCAACTGATTATTAATTTAAAATTTGTATATATTAACTTGTCCTATGGAGCAACTAGCCCCGGATTCTCCTACATCACCTCGTTTTTTTCTAAAGAGAAAATTCTCCAGTTCGATTTCCTCTGCATTTATCCCTTTCTCTTTGCGGTTTTAATTAAAGTGAGCGAGATTATCCTATTTCCTTACTTTCTTTTTCTTGACTCCATCCCTGCATGCATTAGGTAGAAAACACATCATAAAAGAATTTGCGAAGATTGTCTGTAGCTCATCTTTTAAGTAATGTTAGAATGGAAATTATATTATTATACAAAAACCAAGCAACCCATTAGTTAATATGAATTAAGTGGGAAGAGAAATTTATGAGAAAAACTTAGACTCTTCTTTGTTACGAATAAAACATTATTTTTTACACACATGCTCTACTTAGAAGGTAGAAATGCCTGAAGGTGAAAATTTTAATTATGAAGATCAAATATGTGACTTTTTAGAACAAGGAGAGTTAAAGTTCTCGTTTAATTACTTTTTCTCAGTTATAGTCCAGTATGCTGCATCCAGTATGAAGTGAAGTGTTTGTATCGTAACTATTTAAAAGTAATTTCATTATTTGGATAAGATCGAGAGAAAAAAAACATTTAAAAATATTTTAATGGGTTAAAATTGTCTGAAAATAAATTAAAGATATATATTTTTTAATCTCATATTAGAAATAGACAAAGAAAATGTATTGTAATTATTAACAATTCCAAACACGAGATTTTGATGAATTTTTACTTTTTAGATTAGTCTGAGTGTGAGAAACAGCATTCCAGAATTATGCTTGTTTACCTAAACAAATACAATAACAATAAACAATAATATGTAATCTTAAAAGCAAATTTGATTTCCATGATTTTTCAAAATTCATCGAAGTGAAATCTGCATGTTTGTATGCTTCAAACATTTTAACACAAAAACTGAAAGATCTATTTGGATCTATTGATCTATTGGATGAAATTTGGTGCATTGATTTTCCAACAAAATGGTTAATGGTTTGATACTAAATTTAAGGTCCAATATTTCAAATAGGGGAATCAATTATTGGTCTGTAGATACCCGTGTATATGATAACGACTAAGATAAATAAAAGTGGCTAGCGAATTTGTCTCCAAAATTTGTGTCATAATCGATAGAAATGAAAAGCACCTAAAAAGCATATTTAGTATTCTTTATAATATTAATAAGCACGAAATTTGACATATTGCGTCGCTTCCTGTGGAAGTCAGAGGAGAGTAGGGTCTTCTAATTGCGGACAGCCACGATATTCGACGGATCACCATTTACATCTATTTACTATCCCATTCAAGATGTATGTTCAGGGGATTCAGAAAGGGCAGAAAATGGTCCCAGATTACCTTTGTATACGGTCCTAGATTACCTTGGTAGAATATTTCCGCTGTCATCTTTTGAATTTCCTGTTAAAGAAAATAGGTAACGAACATTTAATTTCTTTTAATTGTTAAATTTGAAATACGAAACCAGACAAAGGAAAATTGCCCTTGTGACATCTGATGCCATTATGGATATCCAATTCTGCAAAAATTGCTTCTTAAGTTGCATCTGATGTCATTTCTGTAAATAGTGGACATCCAGTCCTGAAAACCTTGATAATGCGACATCTGATGTCATTTCTGTAAACAGTGCATATCCAGTCCTGAAAACCTTGATAATGTGACATCTGATGTCATTTCTGTAAATAGTGTATCCACTATTTCCAGTCCTGAAATCGTTGATGATGTGACATCTGATGTCATTTCTGTAAATAGTGGGTATCCAGTCCTGAAAATGTTGATGATGTGACATCTGATGTTCTTTCTGTAAATTGTGAATATCCAGTTCTGAAAACCTTGATGCTGTGACATCTGATGTCATTTCTGTAAATAATGGATATCCAATCTTGTGAAAATTGCTTATGTGACGTCTGATGAAATTTCGGAGAATAATGGATATCCAATTCTGTGCAAAATTGCTTACATGTCATCTGACGTATCCGTAAATCACGCATATTCAATCCTGAAAAACTTCCTAAAGTGACGTCTGATGTTATTCCTGAAAATAACGGATATCTAATCACGTGAAATTTGCTAATGTGAATTTGATGCCATTTCCGTAAATAATGGATATTTTATCATGTGAAAAATATCAATTGGCTAATGTGACATCTGATGTCATTTTCATAAATAATTTATATCCAATCCTGAAAAACTTGCTAATGTGACGTCTGATGTTATTCATGAAAATAACGGATATCCAATCACGTGAGACGTGTTATGTGACATCTGAAGTCATTTCTGTAAATAATTGATATCCATTCATGTGAAACTTACTAATGCGACATGTGATGTCATTTCTGTAAATAACGGATATCCAATCCAGTTAAAATTGCTTACATGGTATTTGATATATCCATAAACAAAGGATATCTAATCACATGAAATTTGCTAATGAGACATATGATGTCATTTCCGTAAATAATGGATATCCAATTCTTAAACACTTGTTAATGTGACATCTGATGTTATTTTTGAAAATAATGGATTTCCAATCTTATGAAAGCGGTTGTCCGATTTTATCTTGACCCAATAGGTAATTTCTACACCTTTAGAGATAAGCCTATTATATGTTATTCCAATAAGAAAAATGCTTTAAATAACGAGAAAAATTATATTTTATTTTTTTTAAATTCATTAATGTATTTTCCAAAAAATAGAGAATTCTAAATTTTATACCGTCTCCAAATCACATCTGTCATATTTAAAAAAAAAGAAATTAATACTCTGAGAAAAAGTAACAAAATAATTCTATATTTTTATGATTCACCGAGCTTTAACTGTTTAAGTAAAAATAGGGGTTGGTGGTGCATATACAATTACTTTAGCGAAGGATTTGAAAAAGTCATCCTTGGCGAGTGTTTTGGCGATTAAACAGTGGATGCCTTTAATAGTATCCAGAAACTTGAATTTATGCTTTAGATACGTTTTTCTCAACCGACTGAAACACAGATTTGACACTAAATTGCACTCGAAGTCTCAAAATCCCATGCCAAATTTGATATATTTGAGTCATTGCGTTTTTGAACTATCGCATTTACACGTTTCTGAATGCACAGACCGACAGACAGTCAATCCGTTGTAGGATTTGGCACAAAATTTAACAGGTGTCTGTACTATAGATATTACATCTCAGTTCTAAGTTTTATTTATCTAGATCTCTTCTTTTTATAATTATCGTGTTAATTTATATTCAAACAGCCGGACTACACTGGAACGTATTTTACTCAAAATTTGTTCGAAATTTACAAATTTAGTATAAAGATCGTATACCAAATTTCAACGGTCTAGCTCAAAGCGTTTTTGAGTTATCCTTGTCACATAAGGACATTTTCTAAAATGTGTTTTTCGAACTCAGAGATGTTTAAAACATCCAAATTTCGAGTTCAAAATTTTTTACGAGTTCAATACCTCTCCCCCCCCAAAAAAAAAACAACTGAAATGACAATCGCATTTTATTTTGTTAATTGTCTTTTGAGAGAATCTAATAACCTTTCTTTTATTTTCACCGTCTTAGCTTACGTTTTAAATTTTTTAAAAGAGTCAAGTCTTGTTTTTTATTTATAAATTTACATTTCCTCACAAAAAAAGTGCCTGTAGCAAAAAGAAAAAAAAAATCACTCTCTCCTTAAAACCACTCTTCTTAATTATTTTGCAGAGTTCTTAAAACCGATCTAGTATTGCGATTGAGTAGACTCTTCACTTAATATACTGTATCCTGAGTGACTCCCTCATTAAAAAAATTCGTAAAAATATTTTTTTTCTTCTAAGCAGAATTTTATGAATGAATCGTTCAGAAAAAATATGTGTTCTATAAAAAAATATTTGCTAAGCTTAAAAGCTTTCATCGAGAGAGTAGTACGGTTTATTTTATTCGTGTATTTTTTTTCTTTTTAATTAAAATGTAGATAAAAAGTTGAATTTACTTAATGTGATTTCTGAAAGGAAGTGAAGAGAGATTAGTTATGAAAGATGGATAAAATATATTTCTTTTAAATATTTTTTTTTTTGTAATTCTTCCATATATTATTTTTTAGTAAATTCCATATATATTTTTTAGTAAATTCTATATATTATTTAGTAAATTCCATATATATTTTTTAGTAAAATAATTTTTTCGATTAATTTTGAAATTTCTCAGAATTCTCTTATTGTTTATTGTTACGAATAATCTCATGAATTAATCGACCGTTTTATGTAATTTTTTTTCAGCACGTTGCTTAATAGTCCAATCGAATTTCATAAAAATGCATATCAAATTTTTTAATGATTTAAATTGATCAAAAAATGAAATAAATAAATAAGATTAAATTGATGAAAATAAAAAATCTATTATTTATTATTAGTATATTATTTATTAAGTTTTATTATATTATTTAAAATGGTTTTATTGTGGTTAATTTTCTAAAGAAAAAAAGAACATTTTCCATATTTATTGAAAATTGTACGTTTTATGAAATTTCTCATATTGGATGACTTTTATAATTTTACAATTATCCTAAAATATATATACATGTTTGGCTTTTATATTTGTTTCATAATATTAATGGTGGAATCTTGTAATCCTGTTTACACTTATTTTCTGATGCTCTAGAATTTTGAAACTTCCTGTTTCATAATTTTTTATATCGTATATAATAGATAAGAATATACTATAGCAGTATTTTCAGAGAATAATTTTTAATAAATTATTTAATGGAAATAAATTTCTATTTTCTACAAGGGTATTATTTTATTATTAAGTATTTTATTTTTCAAATCATTTACCAAATGATTTGAAAAATAAAATTAATTAGAATTATGTATAATATTGTTATCTAGCCGCCTTTGGCGACAATTTTGTTCATAGAGAGTATTGGTTGTGTTTAATTTTAATTGAACAAAGCATAATTAAGCACGAAATTGTGATAAATATTACAGTCATATTATTTTAATAGTCTCTTTACTGCGTAAGCTGTAGAATCCTTATCATTATCTAAATGTCACCTGATATCATAATGTAAACAAAAACGTAACTTTTCAGGTAATTTATCTCCTAAATGCACACTGCTTTTTGCGGTACTGTACATTCATCTTCTTATTCTTCATGTTAACTAGCAATTCCGAATTTATAAAAATTTTCTGCCTTAGTTTTTAGCACTGAAAGAAAACCCCACAGTTAAATATTTGAGGAAGTAATGAAAACGGCTTGAATGACTTCGCAAGTTTGTGATGTATTGTTAAAATTTATGAAAAACTTGTTATAACATTGCCAAAATTCAGAAAATGTTTTACTAGAATTAAATTGATGTAATTAAAATATTAACTTTTTAATTTTAAAAATGATGCAAAAATAATTTTTGTGCAATGAAATTTCTTACGTCATTGTGATAAAGTAGTATAGATGAAAAGACAGCAATTATATTAATTTATAGTATTATGGAAAAATAACAAGCAACTACATTAGTTTACGATATTATGGAAAAATAACAAGCAATGATATGCGTTCATAGAATTATGGATACAATCATAAGCTATATTATGCATTTACAGCATTATGGAAAAATAATAAAGAAGGATATGCGTTCATGGCCTTATAGACGAATCACAAACCATGATTTACAGCTTTATCGAAAAATAACAAGCAATTATATTCGTTGATGGCATTATGGAAGAATCACAAACCATATTATGTATTACAGCATTATGGAAAAATAACAAGCAATGACATTTGTTTATGGCATTATGGAAGAATCACAAACCATATTATGCATTTGCAGCATTACGGAAAAATAACAAGTAATCATATTCGTTAACGGCATTATGGACGAATCACAAACCATATTATGTATTACAGCATTATGGAAAAATAACAAGCAATGACATTCGTTCATGGCATTATGGACGAATCACAAACCATATTATATATTTACAGCATTATAGGAAAATTAACAAATAATGATTTGAATTTAAGAAAGGGAAATGAATAATTGTTTAATAAGTTTTAATATATAATTTTCTTACAAATACTTTAAAATATTATCAATGTGTGCAGCATTTGTTTTCACACTGCAAATGGAATGGTTAGCAATTTCTTCACTGGAGTATCGATAGTTTTAACGATTATAATTACGATTAAAATATTACAATGGTTTAATTATATATCGATTTCAAAAGTTGAGTTTGAAAGTATGTGTTCCTAAATTTTCGATGAAACTGCTTTAATTCTTTATTAAACAAATTATATTACTATTAATTTTTCTAACTGCGTTTTTCATCATAAGCTTTTGTGCAGAATACGCAGAGGAAACGTGATTTTTTATTAATTAAAATAACAATAAATATAATTAATAATTAAAACTTGTTAATTTCTGCCTTTAGTTGATATATATACCGCTTGCTGTTGGAGTTGCACTCATAGAATTTTTTGAATACTTTCAGAAAAATTAATCTTAATAAGTATGAACGTATAAACGATATTTTCAAATATCATCGGTTAAAAAATAGGAATTCGATGAACGAGAAAATGGAGCATAAACAGGACTTCGTCATTTCCTGTAGAAATACTATATTGAAACAGTAATGAGTATCATTCATATGTGGTTATTCAATTGTCACTTCGTAGAAACCAGCTGGAATAATCTCCTCAATATTTTTTCTCATACTCTCTAATAAATATGTTATCCCACAGAACGTCATGCTTGGCATTGCAATAGTTACGAAATATTAACCTTTGGTGTGATAATAGCAATTCTACAGAATCTATCGTGTCATGTTTGGCGAGTTATTTGGCGATGAATGCCTGGGTTGATTGCGGTTTGATAGTATCCGAAAATCGAATTTGTATTTTAGATGCGTTTTCCTCAACTGATTGAAATAAAAATTTGACACAGAATTACCAATGTAGTCATAAACTCCCATTTCATATTTGATATATTTACGTCATTGATTCTTTGCGTTATCACATTTACATGTTTCTGAAAGTACAGACAGACAGATGGTCAATCCTTCGTTGAATTTGGCTCAGAATTTGAAAAATGTCTACATTAGAGATGTTCATTCTGTGTATCGAATTTTAACTATTTAGCGCTCTCCATGTTGTAGTTATCGTATTAATTTATATTCGGATAGCCGGATCGACAGGCTTGCTCTTAGTGGAATTTGATCAAAATATTTGACAGAAATCTTCAAATTTGGTATAGAGGAAGTACACCTAATTTCATCTCTCTAGTTCAAAGCGCTTTTAAGTTACCTTTCTCACAGACAGACGCAAAGTTTCCAAAAATATGTTTTTCAAATTCAGGAAGATTGTCAAAAATTCGAATTCGAATTTTTTGACGATTACTATACTTTCTGTATTCTACTTATACGAGAATGTAAAAAGTCGAGATTTTATTTAATGTTAAAAAAGATAACAAAAAAGATAACAACAAAGACGGCAATACATGTCACTCTTCCTCTAAATGGATGCATTCAAAATGTGATAGAAATTTACAAATTTGATAAAAGAAGCCTATAACAAATTTCATCAGTCTAGCTCAAAGCATTTTTGAGCACTTTTTGTCAAAGAGAGACAGATATAATGTTAAAAGAGTATTTTTCGGATTCATGGAGATCTAAAACGTGGGGATTCGTCAAAATCACAAATTCGAATTTTTTGCAGTATTTTCTCTATATTTCGTATACGATAAAGTTAAAATAAGAAAATAAAGACATATTTTTAATATATTGCTTTATTTTAAAGAAATGTAACTATTATTAAAGTAGTAATCTGAATTAATTAAATATAAAGCATTCAAGTTCATTTTAAAGAATGAAATTATTTCGATGAACTTTTTGAAATTTATTTGAAATTTTTTTTTTATCATTTGTAGTACAGTAAGAAAGAAATTCTTTCTATAGATCGGATGATTAGTCAAAGAAGAATAGAATTAATTAAAACTGAATGAGATAAAAATTTCAATTTTCAATGTAATTTTATTCTGTTGTTATAACAATGCTTTAAAAACGCTTGTAAATTAAAGCATAAATTAATTGAATAATTATATATTAATTATATTAAAATAATTTTTGTAAAATAATAAAGAAAACTTAGAAATGATTATTTCATTATTTCATCATCATTTATTTTTACTTGAACGATAAAACCATCTTGATAGAGCAGAAATTATTTTGTATATGACGTAAAGAACTCTCATTTTTACATATGGTTCTTATATAATTTGATTTGAGTGCAGTGAAGTGTAACTACCAAAACCGGTTTAATTGTGAATTCACTGCCATAGAAATTGAAAATTTCATCATTTTTTTATACCTTTCATAAAAAAAATTCCTCTATTACATAAGAAAAATATTCTCTTATTGTGGTAGTGTTTAGTAGTAGAATTCTCTTTGTAGTAGAATTCTTTTACTACTAGGAAAATCTCCTAATTAAAATTTTGAGATAAATTTTGAGAGGGAATTTCCAGTGAAAAACAAACGGGAAAAATGAGAACTTTTTTTTTTTTTTTAACTTTCAGTTGTCATTTACCTACAGTAAAATACAATAGGCGGAAGAAAAAATCTGTCAGACAACTTCTAAAAGTTTGAGAGTACCAGGAAATCGAATAAATTGAGCAATAAGTTCATATAAACTTCGTTCACTAGAATTCCAATAAAGAGAAATTCCATCATTATCTTAACTTTTCAAGAAATGCAGAAGTCCTTTTTTTTGTTCGAAACTAGGGAAGGTGCCATGAGAACGATGAAAAGGTCGAATGGCTTTGTAAAATTTCACATTAATTCTCTTTTTACTTTCCCTCTGGGTTAATTAAGAAGTTAGTTTTGGTTAGAAGAGGAAGAAGGTAAGTTAATCAATTTTCCACCATTTATGTTATCTTTATTACTCCTTTTAGGGATATAGTTTATTTAGAATCTTTGATTAACATGTCTGAAATATGGAATGGATAAAACAAAAGTCAGTGGGCTAACAGTTCTATTCAAAATCGCATTAATTATTTGAATTTATATTATTTTTTTACTTCAGAAAAAGAATTTTTTTCGGTACTTCTCCAGACCAAATCCAACTAGGCTGATTGATTTGGTAGCAGACTCATTAAGATTAAAATGCTTCGAAAATTATTTGCAAATAAAAGAATTATAGAGTTAAAACTTCTTTGATATTTACCAATAGTAATGAGAGCTACTGCAGTAATAGTTTACTAAGATGCAAATCGCGTTAAGTTTTATGATTGTAGAGATATACATAAAATTGATTTCATATTTAGTTAAAGCTAAATTTTATTTAAGATACATGACTATGTTCAGATGAACCTTTTTGAAAATTTTTATAGGGTATTGTAATGTCCTGATCTAGACTGATCAAATAACGAAGCAGAATTTCCAGAACAATTCTTTATTTTACAGCCCTATATATACAAAGAACAACTTGTTCTAATCTTGGTAAAATAAATAGTTATTTACACATGTAGTAGGAGATACAACAGTCAAAGTCGAAGGTTTTTCTTGAAACTCAGTTCTCCATCACGTCAACATGACGACTCCAGGGGTAGTCTCTCAGACTCCGAACTCGTGGGCGTTGTCCAACCGTCTCCTGCAATTCATTTTTTCTCCTCCTAAAAAAAATTTCCGCACTTCATTTCGGCGACAATCTTCGCCTCTTAATTTACATTGGTCATTTGAGCTCTCTTTCGGCCAATCGGGGTTCAGTAATATGCTCTCTCAGTGGCACCAGTGGGTCGTGGGAAAGAACTTTCACAAAGAGAAACATCTAGCATACAGATGTTTGGACACCTCTTTCTCTTTGAAGGTACTATCAACACCTCTTGGACGAGGAATTCCACATGTGGGCTTTCATTGTAGTCGCTAATGAACAGGTGCGAGACCACCCAAGTGAAAAGATCCACCATCGGGCTATCTCGAGGAGTTTAGTAAGTAACAGCGACGACACAGCTGGCTGTAAATGTCTTATCGGTACTGGGAAACGGAAATGTTACAATATAGATATTTTTGAATGAAATATTTAAAAAATTCTTATGGAAAAAAATATATAGGTTCAAAACCAAAGGTGTCATGAGAAATTGGACGAAATATGGATTTTTGGGCTAAAAAATATATAAATAAAAAATCTTTCAATTCTGGAATTTATCGAATGGTTTGCTCAAAATCTTGCGAATAGCTTAAGAAATAAAAATCTTGGTTTCGTAACCTAGAAATAAGTTGTATTCTTTTTTAAAAATATAACCTTGAAATGTTAATAAATAAAATGGAAGCTTTATTTTTGATTTTCTCATATAGAGAAAGTATAGTAATTATTAAAAACTTTGATGTCGAGATTTTGACGAATCTCCAAATTTTAGAGTTTCTTGCTTTCAAAAAACACATTTCAGGAATCTGTCCGCCTGTCTGTTTTTCTGTCTGCGACAAAGGTAACTTAAAAATGGTTCTAGCTAGACGGCTGAAATTTGGTATATGTTCTTTATAACCAAATTTGTAGATTTCTATCAAAGTTTGAACAAATTTCGATCAAAGGAAGATGGCCTATCAGTCAGTTCGAATATAATTTCCCATGATAATTACAATACGAAGAGAGCTAGAGGAATTTTATTTACCTAGCTAGTGTAACATCTAAGTGTACACACCTAAGAGAGAATCTTAAGCCAAATTCAACAAAGGATTGGTCGTCTGTCCGTTTGTATTTTTTAAAAAAATGTAAATGCGATAACTCAAAGACAGAATGTCATAAATATATCAAATTTTGAATTTGACTGAGACTACAAACGTAGTTTTGTATCAAAATGTTGTTTAAATAGAATTCGGAAAAATGTGTATAAAACACAAATTCCACTTTTGGATACTATTAGCGCATGCCAGGGATTCATCGCCAAATAACTCGCCAAGGATCACACGATAAATTCAGTAAAAATACTGAATTCACGCCAAAGGTTAATATTTCGTAACTATTGCACATATATGGTGTTCTCTAAGATAACCCCTTTGTTAGAGAGCATTCGAGAAAGTTTGGGAGAGACAACACCAGCTTGAATCTTTGTTCAGGAAATAGGTTTCCGCTTTCTTTCTAGCAGTTTATAAAAGATCAAAATTCTTTTTGGCAAAACACGGAGGAAAACGATGATTTTTAAAATGATTTTGATAATTTACTTCACACATAGGAATACGAAGAATAATCATTAGAACATTCAACCTCGAGTTTTTGATAAATTTAGCAGTTTTTTTTTCTGTGTTTAATGTTTTCTAACGGAATAAAACCCCGTGTTCCCTTATCTAACGTGATGTGTTTCTTTTGTCTGTCACTCTCAGGACGATTTTTATGGCATTATAAAGGTTTTTTCGGTCATCATTTAATTTCATCAAACATTTCATTTGAGTTTCTTGAAAATTACCAACATTCCTCCCCCCACTGTTTGAATCAAAATGAGTGTTAGATCTGGTATGATCATTATGGTAAACATAGCAACTTCAAATGTTTTTTAGGTAGATTCCTATAGGTAGACTACCTATTGCAATGGTTCTCATGACAAGACTTCGGGAAAATTTCTTCAGTTCTTCACCGATCATGGTTTCTAGTACCCAAAACCACCCTTCATTCAAAAGTTTCATATTATATATATATATATATATATATATATATATATATATATATATATATATATATATATATATATATATGAGGATTTTAACTGTTGGAATAATATGTTGCTAGAAAAGTAAAAATCTCTAACGGCCTATAAAAGGGAGTGAAAATGATGGGAAGGAGTTGGATTTTTCATTTATTTATGACGTTCTTAATATTGAAAATAGAAAAACCAATCCAATATTCAAATCAGTGGCCATTAAGACAAACAACTTTTGTATTTAAAGTTTTTAGTTAATTGCAATATTTTTGAAGTTAATTTTGACTCTTTCTAACATCAGCAATTTATGCTGCCAAATAGTGAATCAAATGTAAAGGAATATACCTTTACCTTCCAATTTTCGGAGAGAAATTTTTTGAATACTTTTTTTTTTCGTATACGAAGTTTTGAAATAATATTGTAACTGTCAAAAAAAATTCGGATTCAAGATTTTGATGAGTTTTTATGTTTCAGACCTCCATGAATTCGTAGGAAACATTTTTGGTATTATCTATGTCCATTAATCTGTATATTTGTCTGAGAACTTGGAATATAAATGCCTGAGAACAAACTGACAAACCGAATTGAGCTAGAAAGATAAACATTGTATGTAGTCGAGCAAAAAATTTAGTAATTTCAATCAAATATTGATGAAACCCGAAAAGCAAGGCATCTACTTTCCATCTGTATGTATTGACAAGACGAACAACAGCAATAGCCTTCAGAGTGCACATAGAGAGCTCGCTTTGCGATCAATACTGAAAAAAAAAATAATTAAGTGAATTATATCATTCTCTCGCATGTCTATAGGTTTTTTGATAGGATATGACATTTTCTAGAAAACTATAAAAGTGTAAATTACTAATAGGGATTGAGGCAAAATTCCTGTATTTTCCAGAGCTTTTAATATTTCTTCAAATTCCTCATCATGTTGGCTCTTTTTACCCGGAATTCACTCAGTTTTTCTTAAAACATCAGTCATTTTCTCTTTTCAACGATGAGACCAATATTGCAAGAAAACAATATTACATACTTGTACATATACATATTGCATACTTGATTAGGGAAGCAGACAATTATAATAAAAACCGAAAAGAATGCTATGTACTATATTGTCTAACTATGTGAAAAATTTGTTGAAAAAACATTTCGAATGTTTTCTAATTGTTATTGAAGTTATTAAGCTGGTTTCTAAGTTGTAGAAATGCCTAGTTTTTAATAAATTAAAGTGTAAGACAAGGGAATTAACCAGAGTAAAAAAATAATAATAACTTCGAATAATAATAACTTTCTACCTCTAAGTCACATTCGTGCTATTTAGATATTGCCATTTTCTTTATAGAATTTGATGAAAATAGAAGAACTATCTCTTAAGAAAACACTATTCAAAAACTAAAGTTTCTTAGATAAAGCTTCTGTCTTAAAATTTTATAGGCGCTCTTCAAATTTAGATGCCCTGGGGATTTAAGAAAACATGTGAGAGCCCCAAATCGAATGTTTTAGGAAAAACTTTTGTAAAAAAGTTTGAGACGACCTACTTTTCCTTTCAACATCAATTTTACTCATAACGTACAAGCTTTTATACATTTTTTTCTTTTCTTTTTCAAAAACTTCTTTGTCTGGAAAGAGAATGTGAAGAAAATTTGCTGAAGAGAGTTGATATTTTACCACTCCATTTTCATGTAAAAATGTTTTGTTTGAAAATGAATTTTAGAATGCGACGGAAAAAGTCTTCGTATGACTTCTTGGAATATTTGACTTGAGTTGTAAATTTTACAAGAGCAGTTTAACTTTCAATTTTGTCGATAATTTCTTTTTATTTGAAGGCATTGGAGAGTTTTTATTCGCTTTTTAAAAATAGTTTGATATCGCTCTTTTTTACCTTTCGTTCTTACTTTTGTTTAAAAATAAGGTTTTTGTTCCTTTAAAAAATGTGATTTATTTTAACGCTAAAATATTTTACATATGTGTTGTACATAAATTACGTATGCGCAAAAATTTTGGTTTAATTACAACAATATCTATTTTTAGAAGCGTTATGCTATTTGTGATGGAGATCTTCACACGTTATCGGTGATGACTGACGTCAGATTTGCGGACCATCCATCTACTGAGACAACCGCTTTTTTACGATCTCTTAACTGTAATCAAGATTTTTGAGTTTCAATTTTATTAACGTCCCGTCTTTTATAGCAACATTAGGGCTATTTTAGGGCGGATCTCGTGCCTTTGAACAGCGATGAGGTGACGAGGACGATACCTGAGCTTCCAACCCCACCTTCTTCTTGCGTACAGCCGACCACCCCGCCACTACTGAACGTAGCAGTATCGACAGGATTTGTTGTGGCCGACTGCTATCTTTAGCATTGTCCATCCTTGCATTAATCGATTTGTCAAACTGACATTCTCTTCGAGGTAATTGGCCACATATTGGTCAATTACTGTCCCTTATCTACAAAATCTCAAATAGTTGGTAAAAAATTTACAATTTTTGACATCATGTCCTTCAGAGTTTTAACCTGGTACCATCAGTAGTGTACATAAGTTATTATTTATAATTTTCAGATTCTTTCTTAACTCCGAGATTTCAATACATTCCTTTAAATAGTGGTAAACAGTACCGATTCCTCCACAAATGCATTTATTTTCCTGCATTCTTCCAAATCCTTGGAAATATCCCATGTCCTGATATAATTTGGATTACCAGTGGATGGTATCTTCTTATTTTTATTTCTGGATTAGGAATAAAATCGAAAGTTACTCTTCCGCTTTTGGACATATGTGCTGCCCACCCCATCAGCGGGAGGGGCATTTGACCCCTACGAATTCAATGCGAAACCAGATCAGCTTGTATGACGGTTCTTCGGTTGAATCGGGTCTCGAACCTAGAAACGGCAGTACCGAAAACGAGGCCTTGCCACCAGGCCACCGTGATGTTACAATCTCTACTCGAGAAAGCACCCATCCAACAGGTCTGGTTCTCCAGGGTAGCAGATAACTCTCTCAGCAGGGCCAAGATCAGAAAAATGGTTCAATTCCTGCATGAAGAGTCACAGCTGTTCAGATACTGACCGCCACTCCTATAACATCGGAAAACCCATCTCACCACCGGCACGACAAGCCTTCCACCCAGGCCCGGAAACTCCAACCACCAACGCAGCGCATCCTCAAGCTCAGACAACTCCATTCAGTCCTGCATAGTCCATGACATCCCTGTTCCAACCCAACCTAAAACCAACCATTCCTGTTCTAACCCAGCCAAGTCAGCTCCTCACCAGTCTAACCGAATTCAGCTCGCCTACTCCAATGCAACCCACTGCAGCCTAAAAATCTTTAACCCAGCCAACTACAACTCAGCCAACATCAGCTTCACATCATCAGCCCAATCACCATTACCTCCACATCATTAGCTTAGCCATCTGCAACTCTCACTCTCCATGTCCATCCAACTGTTTAAATAATCGTTAAGATTATACTCGCAGGGGCATGGAGAGGTGTTAAGTGTTAAGTAGTTAATTTAATTTAAAATTTTTTGCATATTTAAAAAAATTGCATTTATATTTATAATTATTTTTCTTCTAAAAATTAAATTATAATCCAAGAATTAGGAGAATATTTATTTGGTTTCGCACAAAAACATCTTAATTAAAACTGTTTGTAAATTGTTAAATTAATTTGAAATAATTTATAAAAGCAAAACAAACAAACAAACAAAAAAAAAAAAAACGAAAATTACTAGCCCAGGATCGAACTTGGGTCTCCTGATTACTACGGCAGTGCCTTAACCACTATACCATTCGCACCCCAGAAGCGGGGAGACATTATTAGTATATAAGCTATGTATAAAGTTTGAGAGGCCAATTGACTGGCTCTTGCGCTTTAATATTTTCACGAGTGAACATTCTAAATGCATACTACCATTATACTAAGTCTCATCCTGAACTCAGTTTTCAAAATCCTGCTCTCCCCTTGTAAGGTCTTCCCTGTAGAGTGCCAATCACACACACAAAAACATATAGGCACTTTCTGCTCTACTGTAAGTAGACTTTTCAGCTTAACTTTTTGGCTACAATAAGCAAAATATTTGGGCAATATGCAGAAACTTGATTCCTTGTAGAGAATCTGTTTTTTTTTTCTAACGAGAATTCAGCATAGCTTAAAAATACAAGGTTTCTAAATCTAGATTTTAATAGGAAACTTTAACCTTCGGCTACAGTAAGCAAAGCTCACTTTTTTTACAAAAATGTTTATGCAGAAACTTGATTCCTTGTATGAAAGCTGTTTTTCTAATAAAAATCTAGTATAATCCCAAAATTCGAGATTTTTTAAATCTAGATTTTAATAGGAAATCCTAGTTCCAAGATGGAGGTGAGGCAAAAGAATTTCTCTCTTTTTCTTTTCTTGTCAAAGAAGGAATTTGAACATTTCAACAATATGTGATCTCAAACTTTGAAATCTGAAAGTTATAAAAACAAAACAAATAAATGAAGAACTAGTGGGCGAAAAAGGAATCTAAAATATTTTTCTTTATTACAAAAAATATTTTACAAGAGAATGTGGATACTATTTTAGGGCTTCTATGTTCTATTCTAATTGTGTTGTAAACAACACTTTTGGAATATTTTAGGGAAAATATTTTACATATTTCTTTCAAACTTACGAAACTTAAAATAGACTTTTGGTAAATATTCTTATTTAAGCTCTTGTTATTATCCACTTAATAAAAAAATATTATTAAATGTTTGTAAATATCAGAAAAAAACCTCTATTCAAAATAGCTTTGGGATATTTCGATGCATTTACCTGTTATTTTTTCTCTGTCTTAGAAAATACATTAAAAGAAAGCATTATATTAAAAAACTTTTATATCAATATTTTAAGAATCTCTAAATAAATAAGAAATCGGTTTTGGAATTGTGGAGGTTTGTCTATAAGACAAATACGTAACAAAAGTGACAGAAAGTTGTATTAAATTCTGAAAGATTTGGATTAATGAAACTGGAAATTTCTTCATCACTAGAATTATAAACATGTGAAAAGTGACAGTTGAGTCCATTTAAAGGAAGTCTCTGTCTTTTTGGCAATGTGTATGTGAATAAGATGTTTCAAAGACATAAATAGCTATATAGATGAAATATGTTACATTGTTTTGTCATTGTAAATGTGGAAGTGCATTAAAGTCTAAACCAAATTCACCAAACAGGTGACTGTCTCTATATTCGCGTATATATGAACGATGTTAGTCAAAAATGCTTTGATTTCTATAAATGAAGATTCATGTACTTCAATGGAATAAAAACTACAGATCTGTATTAACATTTTTTATTCAAAATTGATGTTCGTTTTTCTTCATCATGCTATGAAATACAAAATGCAACATGTCTTACAGATGAGAGTTAGGAGAGGATCCTTCCACTTCCAGAGATACTTTGCTTTTCGAGAGTTTGCCATTTTCTTCTATATATAGAAAAATGTACAAAGGATGCAGATTTTCATAAAGGGAATTGAAAAAAGAAGTAAGTGCTATATTGTTTACGCATATAAGAAAGTCGAGAGAGGAAAATATTGTTGATAAAATTACGAAAAATGTAATAATATACAGAGTGATTACAAAAGATGGACCCGATTTAAAAAAATCATATTTTAGAAACTACTGCATATGTTACAATAAGTGATACATGGATTTAAAGAGAAATATACTAAGTTATTTTTTCAATTACAAATATCCGATGTGTGATTCTCTTGTTCCACAGCACATCCAATCTGTAATCCAATTCGTTCCAAACATTTTGTTTTTTCTGTTATCTTTGACATAATTCCACAAAAAGAAATCATTGAGACAAGACATTGTTAATGTACCACCAATGCCGAAAACACTGCCACAGCTTAAAGAACGAATTTGTGCAGCATTCAGAACCATTGACAGAGTGATGTTACCAAATGTTTGGGACGAACTGGAATACAGATTGGACGTATTGCTGTGCAACAAGAGAGTCACACATCGAACATTTGTAAGTAAAACGAAAACCTTGGTATATTTCTCTTTAAATTCATGTATCACTTATTGTGATATGTGCAGTAGTTTAGAAAATATGATTTTTCAAAATCGGGTCCATCATTTGTACTCACTCTGCATATTTATTTAAATCATAAATCATTTAGCGTAAATAAAACGTAACACAAAAATTAAATGCAGTGATCGACACATTAATAGCTGATCAGGGGATGAAATTAATAAGATCTGCAAAAGAAATCTAGTGCTCCGTTAAACATATTTCCATTTCTAATACTGAGTTGCAATTTATTTCTACAGAGTTTCTTAAATTGCAACTTTTTCTGTAGTCGTTTCTTAGGTGTTTAAAATAATTTATTTCTTCTTTTCTTCGCTTTAAGTACTTTTTTTTTATTTACTCTGGTTTCTCTTTGGTTTTCATTCTTTATTGCTATTTTTTGCACATATTTTTTCATTTGTTTGCATACGAAAAATATAAAATCCTTCTTTAGATTTTATATGGTTAAAAATCCAACAGGTTCAATAATGGATAAAGAACACTTATTCTCCACAAAGGGGCAAAATTAAATAAATAAATCAGAAACGATGAATATACAAGATAGCACTTGCAGAAATCAAGAACTTACAAATAGCAAATCGCTATTAACAATCAAAAAAGTACGAAGCGCTAAGAGAACTTATTCGAGATCAACTCTAAAAGACAGAAGTTGCTCAATACTCGTGTCAGCTCAACTCAATTACTATTAAATACAGACTGCGTCTTTCGTTTTTTTTTATAGAGGGAATCGAATGCTCTAGAATAAACCTTGGACTTGGATCCTAATGGTGATTCCGTCAAAATTCTCGAATATTTGGGGTCCTTCTTTTTTGTCTCCAAAGTAGCCAACTTTTCTCTAATTTTGTCGTCGAAACTGGCGGCATCTATTCAGAACTCATTACAATATCTGTAAAATTGTCTTCCTTATTAGGAGACGTATTGTGTGGGGAAACAATATTACAAATTCATAAAAATATTTTGTTGAAGGAGTAAAAAATATTGAGATTTGTATAAGAGTTTAAATTGAAATTAATTACAATAAGTATTTGTTGCGATCCAAATGGTTACTGAAGGTAGCTAGTCAAAAACAAAATGAGGGGGTAAAAAATTGTTCGCCATTTATGACTGCAATTGAAATTTTTGTCAGACAGGAAATTGCTTTTGAAACAACTATAAACATTTTCTGTTCAATCATATATTATTCTTAAACTTTGTTTTACAAAAAGTTTCTTATCGTTCAGCGATATAATTCTTTTTAGCCTTAGATTTCCTATAATGAATATTCTCTAAACAGAAATCCTAAAGAGCGGAAAAGAAGTTATGCTGATAAGATAAATGCTGCCATCTGGATTAAAATAAAAATGAGGCAAAAATATAACATTGATTTTTTTTGTAATTAAAAACATTATTTTCTGTTCATTTTTTAATCAAAAACCTTTGAAAAATTTCTTAAAATTTTCCTTAACATTAAAAAAAATGACTATACATAGTTGTTTTTAATTAAGACACGATGAAAGATTTAGAAAGATTGTAATTTTTATTCATCGGATTTTTTTCCAGAACTCTTTCTGATCAATATATAAAAAAGTATAGAGAATTCAACTGTAGTAGGTAAATTTCGTATTTTTATCAGGAATATACGAGAGTATTTTGATGTTAGTAATGAAATTTTAGATTAAACAGAAGTCTTCAAAGCTGTTCTTTTTATTTATGCTTTATCTTCTCCTAAATATTTGCTGATGCCAAAAGATATTTTCATTTCTAAACTTCGTTTACAAAAACAAGCAAAGAACAATAAAATAAAAGAAAAGAAAACACAAATCTGAAATTCGACAAAAAAGTGAAATAAAATAAGGTTTCCTTTTCCCCATGAGACGATGAAGAATTCCATGGTGGCAAACACATTTTAAAGATAATGAAATTCCCGAAGGAAAAATATTCTGACAGTAGGCGTTTTCTTCCTTCGTTTGAATTTAGCATTTTTTTTTTTTTATTTAAACTAGCTCTCTACATTTTTTTATTTGGAAAAAGGAAGCCGAATTTTTTTTACATGGCGAAATATGGCAGCCAGTTCTGTGAAATATACGTTTTTCGACGGCCTTCAGCTGAGAAAGTTTCTTCCTTCAAACGATTCGGCGAAATATTTTCAGTTTATATGGAAGCAATACCGTTTTCAATTTCTATTCATATAAAAAACGTTAAAAGATCTGCTGCCATTCAAAGTTGAATATACGGATAATTATTCAGTTGCTGCTCATAACATTGCGAGTATTTTTTACATGGCTAGAAAAATTTATAATTTTAATTATTAAAGTATAAGTATAATAAAAAATTTTATTAGATAAAAAATTACATATAATTTATTTGATATCGTTTTCCTATTACAACCAAATCATACATGTTTATTCGCTATATAAGAGTTGATTTAATTTAATCATTTGACTTTTATAGAGTTTATTTACATATTTGTTTTATAATAATATGGTTATAGTTACTTCATTATTTTAAGTTTGATAGAATTGTTTAACGTTGTATGTAAGGATGGAAATTTGTTTTTATTATTTTCCATCTTTTATGTTTTTTTTTAAAATGTAAACATTAATATAAATCCGTTTAATAAAAAATATTTATTGCATTAATATTTATTTTAGTAGTAACTTCTGTTTCTCTTCCAAAAATTTTTATATGCTTTTGTAGTTTTTTGCGAAATTTATTTGCTAATTTATTACAAATATAATAAGGATGGCTGGAAATTAGGAAATCGTTCTAAATTATTCCCTTGTTATTTTTAAAGTTTAATTTTGTTTCAAATATTATTCAAGTAATTATGGTAGTGATATTAATTTAATTTCTAATTACAACTATTTTCATTAATTGAAATGTGGGAATATTAATGGTGTTCATAAATTAATTACTGGATAACAAAATTAAAATGAAACGCAATTTTGCAAAGCACGAAGAAATAATTTATATTAACAATGTTACAGAAAATTCTTTCCGATTGGTGTAATGTCCAAAGTGTAGCAAGGTAATTAAGTATAACGACGCTTTATTCCACTAAAATACACAAATAAAAGAAGTAAAACGCAAGACAACATCTGCAGATACTAAGAACAGAGAAACATTAAAACTACATTAAACAATCTCACCATCAGAGCTCTCTGTAGAGCAATCCTCCAAAGAGAAATTTGGTCCAACTACTCGCCTATGCCAACTCAACTGAACTACTTACTATGTCTTCCAAGTTTTATAGCTGATATGATATGACGTCGAGTGTTCTAGAACAAACACTAGAACTGGAGTTATAACAGAAGTATTATCAAGATTTTTAAATATTCCAGGTCCATCATTTCTACTGTTTAAGTCGCCAAATGGTCGCCATGTTTATCACCAAGAACAGGTTTTATTGATTGGGCATCCATTTTGAAGCCATTACTACATCTTTAAAACTATCTTCTTTATTACAGACAATTGCTAGGCTAATGACCTCCAAGCTTTTGAATAATTTGGCGACAAAAATGAAAAGTCTCGAAATTATTCGAATTTTAACGATATCTCTATTAGGATTGCGCCAGGAGGACTTACTGAGCAGAGAGGCAACACTACAAATTTGTATCAATATAATCTTGAATTCAAGGAGTTTAATTGTATCTTATTTTTTTTCGTTAGGTTTACTCACAATCGAAACGGAACCATGAACTGTAAAAGCAATGTGCTTTCTCTGGTTATGGGGAAAAAATTCCTATGCGTTTTCTACGTGAGTGTATTCAATCTGCTCAACCGAAGGGCAATTAATTTAAAGATGGTTAAAATCGTTTCATGGGACGGTACATGATTTCGCCAGGAAAAGTATGTATGGTTTCCATGATAGAACATTCCCGGTAGGTGGATTTCTGAAGATGAACCACTTTCTCGTGACATCGCGATATTAGACCTCTTTTTCTCTAAATGCATATCGCAAAAAAGCTACTGTGACTCCATGAATGCTTAAAAACATCTAGAGGAAAATGGAGAAAAACGATATTGTTTTATAATATTGCTTCTATGCACTGTTAGTTGTAAGGCAAAAAAGAAACTTTTACAGACTGTTGCTAGGTTGATGACCCTCAGTCTTGGCGAAAAATTTGGCGACAAAAATGAAAATTCCCGAAATTATTTGAATTTTAACGACATCTACATTAGAAGTGAAGTTCTAGCATTCTTGAACATTCGATGTCTATTACGGAGACTATAAAAACTCGAGAGGCAAAGTCAGTAGTAGTAGTAGTCGATTAAATCTTCTTGGAATGTTGATTTCTATCTAAATGTCTTTAAGCGTTTTTTATTATTGCAGTTCTTTCATGATGATTTACTATTTGTATGTTGTTGATTTCTGCAAGTGCTGTTTTGTGTACATTTAGTCTGTGTTAATATTTTTGCATAGAATAAAACGTCGTAACGTCCTATTGGACTTTTCACCTTACACCAAACGGTCTGATTTTCTTGTGATATCCGAGCAACCAATGATTCTCGTGACATTAATATAAAAATGTCGAATTGCTAAATAAAATTCATGAAATAATTTTTGATTGTCACTTATTTTGCATCATTTGAAGCAATTCTCTATTAGGTTCAGAATTTATGAACGTCTTGTATGATTGTTGATCATCGTTATTTTTAAAAAAGCTGAAAATGCTTTTCTTGTGTTTCTGTTAACATTGTCTTTATATGCACATATATAATTTATTAGCTGCCTTTAAAGATGAACTTGTTCACCAGGAATATTATTATGTTGAATTTAAATTAAATATAATTAATCATTAAATTATCCTGCCTTCCTTACTTTTAAATATCAAATATTGTTGTTTTAGTAGTCTATCATTAGATTCTTCTTCTTCTTTATTTATTTAATCTTAAATCACATGCTTTCACATTTATATGAAAAATATAATCTAACACACTGCGCTCCTTGTCTACAGTGTACTGGCATTTTATTTTCTATTTCTAATGCAAAATTTGAGTTGATTCCATTAAAAATGTTTCCTTAATATTATTTGTTATATTTATTAATATTATTTAAATTATTAAATTATTATAGTATTAGTTATTATATTGAATTATTATTTATTTATTAAGTTTATTAATATTATTAATTTATTTATATAATATTATAATACGAAATATATAAAGAGAAAGTTTTGAAATTGTTAAAACAAACAAATTTGAAATGTTGACAAATTTTCATGTTTCACGCTTCTTCGAATCCAAAAAAAAAAAAAAAAAAAAAAAAAAAAATGTCTGTGAACCGGTAATTCAAAAACGCTTTAAGCTAGACAGATGCAATTTGATATTTGGTATATGCACCAAATTTTTTACATTTTTTTTTCTTTCAGTTTTGTCAGTAAGCGCAAAGTACAATTTTGTTGCAGTCATTTATGCAGAATTACTATGCTTTATCAAAAGTCACAATGTATTTCCATTTATCTCTTGTTAAACTGCTTTCATATAAAGTTTTAAAAACTATTCTGCATGCAAATTTTTTACACTTTTTTCTTTCGGTTTTATCAGTAAGCGCAAAGTACAATTTTGTCGCAGTCATTTATGCAGAATTACTATGCTTTATCAAAAGTCACAATGTATTTCCATTTATCTCTTGTTAAACTGCTTTCATATAAAGTTTTAAAAACTATTCTGCATGCAAATTTTTTACACTTTTTTCTTTCGGTTTTGTCAGTAAGCGCAAAGTACAATTTTGTCGCAGTCATTTATGCAGAATTACTATGCTTTATCAAAAGTCACAATGTATTTCCATTTATCTCTTGTTAAACTGCTTTCATATAAAGTTTTAAAAACCATTCTGCATGCAAATTTTTTACACTTTTTTCTTTCGGTTTTGTTAGTAAGCTCAAAGTACAATTTTGTCGCAGTCATTTATGCAGAATTACTATGCTTTATCAAAAGTCACAATGTATTTCCATTTATCTCTTGTTAAACTGCTTTCATATAAAGTTTTAAAAACTATTCTGCATGCAAATTTTTTACACTTTTTTCTTTCGGTTTTGTCAGTAAGCGCAAAGTACAATTTTGTTGCCTCATTTATGCAGAATTACTATGCTTTATCAAAAGTCACAATGTATTTCCATTTATCTCTTGTTAAACTGCTTTCATATAAAGTTTTAAAAACCATTCTGCATGCAAATTTTTTACACTTTTTTCTTTCGGTTTTGTCAGTAAGCGCAAAGTACAATTTTGTTGCCTCATTTATGCAGAATTACTATGCTTTATCAAAAGTCACAATGTATTTCCATTTATCTCTTGTTAAACTGCTTTCATATAAAGTTTTAAAAACCATTCTGCATGCAAATTTTTTACACTTTTTTCTTTCGGTTTTGTTAGTAAGCTCAAAGTACAATTTTGTCGCAGTCATTTATGCAGAATTACTATGCTTTATCAAAAGTCACAATGTATTTCCATTTATCTCTTGTTAAACTGCTTTCATATAAAGTTTTAAAAACTATTCTGCATGCAAATTTTTTACACTTTTTTCTATCGGTTTTGTCAGTAAGCGCAAAGTACAATTTTGTTGCCTCATTTATGCAGAATTACTATGCTTTATCAAAAGTCACAATGTATTTCCATTTATCTCTTGTTAAACTGCTTTCATATAAAGTTTTAAAAACCATTCTGCATGCAAATTTTTTACACTTTTTTCTTTCGGTTTTGTCAGTAAGCGCAAAGTACAATTTTGTTGCCTCATTTATGCAGAATTACTATGCTTTATCAAAAGTCACAATGTATTTCCATTTATCTCTTGTTAAACTGCTTTCATATAAAGTTTTAAAAACTGTTCTGCATTGAAATCATGCTTCATCAATAGCTGGCGAATATCCTGCTTTTCACCTTTTCTTAAACTGCAAATATTGTTTTATTATTTTATTTACTGTTGCTAGACCGGTATTTAAAAATCAATAGACAATTGATCTTTATATCGATTTATGTTTACTTGTAATCAGCGATTTCGCTTTAGAAATATTTGAAAGACTATGGACCATTTTCGGTATTTCTTACATTCCTTTAGGATAAAAAAATCTTCCAGGTACTTTCAGGTAAAAGATTTATCGGCAATTAAATTTGAAATTAGGAAAAATAATAAAATAATTGAATTAATTTGAATTGTAAATGGGCATAAAAATAATTTTTAACCCTCTGATTGCGCAAATTTTTTTAAATCACGGTTTAGAAAATAAGTTTTTTTTTTAAATCACGATGTTTGCAAATAAATATGAATAATTTTTAAATAAAGTGAACTGATACTATATGTTACACGATAATAATATTGTTACGAAATTTCCGGGGTTCGTTTGGATAGTGGGAGTTATATGGTGTGGAGAACGCTCAATCACCAGGTGGCAGTAGAAAATAAAAACAACGACGTTTATTTACACGAAGACACACAGGACAGCACAAAGACGACAACTATATACAGCACAGAAGACGATTATCTTCAGCCGAGACGTGCAGCATACAACAGCAGCATACAGCAGATTCTACTGCAGACAGTAGCACACAGCTTAGTTCAGCACTAGCTTCACTCCGCTTATTTCTGAAAGGCCAGTTCTTTTCCGTCGGTTCCGACTACTCAATTCATCACTGGTTCTCGACTACGACTCCGATCTGGTTCACCACGACGACTACTCTTTCGCTTCTGACTACTCTTCGACTCCACTGGTTCGCAACCCAATTCACCACTGCGTGGCAGCTGCGGGTGCTTCCTTTTATAGGTCTCAGGAGGCGGGGCTAGAAGCCTCTCAACCAATGAGGAACGTTCGAGGCGTATCTCTGTTCCTACTGGACGGATCGGGAAAATTCTAGATGTTTCGGGTATAATCTATTTTGGCGCCAAAGTCGCCAAATGGTCTCCAAGTTTGTCGCCAAGCTCTGGAAAGCCGCATCGCAGATTCGTAACAATATAATATAATAAAAAATCTTTAATCGTAAATATAAACACATTAAACTGAGAAAAACGCAGGATGCAATAGAAAATGGACTGTTTCCCAACCCGCGGGAAAGGCAGCTGGAGGGTTAAGCGCTGTTATTTTTGTAAATTATCTGGGAAAAAAAATCAAAATCTTGGTTTATTTTTAATTAATTAAAATTCTAAATAAATTAAAAAAAATTGCTATAACATCCATATTTTCCCCAAAGTATAGTTAATAAAGTATAAAGTATATAGTCAATAAAGTCTCAATGTATAGTTCCTGTATATCTCTGCCAAATATGGCGACTGTGGGGCAATTAATATGATCTGTAGATTGCCAGAACACACGTGCATTCTCTTTAATTTAGATATATCCTTCTAATATTAGAGTACCAATATTTTGAACCTTAATTTACATATGTCATTCGAACTCTTTTACGTCAATAATTTTAGACACTTAAAATCATATTAGATAGTCTTGAACAGGACTATTAGAGATGAAAATCCCTAGCTACTCGCTTGACTTATCTCTCTCAATGTATAGTTCCTGTCAATTAAGTTTCTCTGGAATTCGCCCCCATGAAATTCCCAGACAACCAGACAGACGATCAGATTAGCATTGCAATAGAGTCTGCGTTTATCGTTTGGGTTTCCGTCAACATCGCCTTTGTCACACCTTTATTGAACCTTGTTGTGTACCTGAAATTGTTGAGATCTAAAATCTCCTCTCTGTTGGTTTATTTCGTTGCAATATTTTTAATTTTTCTTTTTTGCATCCCATTACGGCTGGTTCCAGAACATTCTGTGCTCTGTTTTAAATAATTATGTATCCATAGTGTTTTGCGTATCGCATATAGGTATATATATTTTAATGCATTTTCACTCACTCATATGCGATTTAAGGTATCTGAACACGTTCGGAGCATGGTTTAGACATACTTTCACCATATTTCTGGGTTTAAGACTATTCAAAATTAATAATAGGATGTCAATATTTGAAATAAACATTACTAATTTTTGAAAATTGGCATTTAATAGCATAGATTTAAGCAAATTCTTTAAAAACTTCAAATTGGCTACACCAAAAACTATTACTCTCATCTGAACAAAATTTATACTAAAATAAATTACATAGTTTTCTCTACGGAATGAACAACAAGCGTATGATTGTAATAATACATAGAAATTTTAGAAGCAATCGGAGATTTATTATGAAATTTTTAGTAAATTTATGACGTTATTGTTCAAACAATAGGCTGTAAATTAAAAAAAAATATTCACTCAATCTGAATTCTTTTAGTTTATTCCCTAGAAAATAGTAAAAAGACAAAGTCCACCAAATTTCATAGTAATATGATAATTATATTTTGAATTATTTAATTTGAAGTGAGAAAAAAATAAGAAAAAAAATCAATTTTGAGAGAAATGCTTTTAAAGTATACAGGAACATGTTTTAATAACAAATTATGTGTGTACATACTGTTACGAATCTGTAATGCTGCTTCCCAGCATAGTTGGTTCCATCATCAGAAAGACAGTTTTACAGTCATCTGTATTGGACGAAGTCCGGGTGTCGCGTTGGAGGTCCCAGAGCTTGGCGACCATTTGGCGACTTGGCGACGAATTTGGCGACTTTGGCGCCAAAATAGATTCTACCCGAAACATCGAGAATTTTCCCGATCCGTCCATTTGGAACCGAGACACGCCTCGAAAGTTCCTGATTGGTTGAGAGGCTTCTAGCCCCGTCTCCTGAGACCTATAAAAGGAGGCAGTCTGCAGCTGCCGGAGGAGTAGTCGGAATCGACGGTAAACAAGTGATCTTCCAGAGATTAGCAGAGCAGCGATGGAGTCAAGCTAGTGCTGAACTAAACTGTGCGCTACTGTCTGCCGTAGATTCTTGATGTGTGCACGTCTCGGCTGAAAATAATTGTCTTCTCTATGCTGTATATAGTTGTTCTTTTGCTGTACTTTGTGTCTTCGTGTAAGTAAACGCCGTTGTTTTATTTTCTACTGCCGCCTGCTGATTGAGCGTTCTCCACACCATATAACTTCCACTATCCAAACGAACCCGGGAAATTCCGCAACAATATTCACCACATTTATGGCTTATAACTTCTTTCTCCTCAGCATTTAATAATTTCCCTTTTGTAATCATTTTATTTTTTTTGCTGGGAAATTTTGTGTTTGACTGTGACTGCCACCTAGATTCGTACATTCTGTTTTTGTTCGAGCTCAGCAAATGCTGTAACTGCATTTGCACTATTATAAACTCCAATAATCTTAAGAATATTCAGTAATCCTATAAAATCTTCGTTAATATGTATTACAGACATAAATGCCCCTAATCTGAGGGTTCGGAGTTCAACAAAGACATCTTTAGGTACAAATTTCTACAAAACATCGTTAAGACTCTAGTTGGCAATTTTCATTTTGAAGTGCAAAAAATGTTCCGTATTTAAAACTAAATTTGTGTTTATACAAATTTTTAATATGGTTTTGGCTCTTTAAATAGTCTTTAGTGGTCCTTTATTTTCACTTTAAATTAAACCATTTGTTATGTATAAAAATAGAAACATATATGCGCTTCTCGCTAATGTGTTATTTATAGCGAAAGTTGGATTTAACAAATAAAAATAAGGTGTACTCTCAATTGTTAGAGCCTCGGTATATGTTCGAGATTTTGTTGAATATCTATATTTTAGAACTCCATAAGCCCGGAAAACCCACTCTTAGTAATTATGTCCACCGTTGTATAAATATGATAACTTAAAAATACTTTGAGCTAGATGTATGAAGTTTGGTGTTTGATCTTTACACCGAATTCGAAAATTTCTTTCAAATTTTGAATGGAATTCCCTCTTAGCTCATTTATATGTGAACTCGATAGTTACAAAATGCAAAGAGCTGGGTAGAAAAAATTTGGTAGATAGGTTAAGCATCTAAAATAAAACATTTCAATCACATTTGTTAAAGGATTGAGCATTCGTTGGTTTGTATTTTCTCATGTGTACAAATACAACAACTCATAAGCGGATTGATTTAAATCAATGAAATTCGGAATGGCATTTTGTAACTACAACTGTAGTTCCGTGTTAAATTGCTTTTAATTCGATCAGTAAAAAGGCGTTCAGAATTTAAATTCTGTAAAACTATTAGAGTCTTGCCAAAAATGTATATTTCTTAACGAGTACTGTTCTTTAAATCCGTGCAAAGCATTTGCGACCTTACCCATGGTCCAGTGTTTTATGCGTAGGGGGGGGGCGTAAAGGGGAGGGATAAGACCTGAATAGCAAAGTATGCGAGAAAGTTTCGGTAGGACCACTCTCGCTGTTTCATAATAGTATGTGATTAATAAACTGTTACTAGTTTTCTTTACTATCTTATTACTTTAAACGAGCAATTCTTATATATATATATATATATATATATATATATATATATATATATATATTGAATTTATTTCGTGCATCTCGGAAATGGCTCTGACCATTTGGATCAAACTTTATATTTAGATATAGTTTTCCTTCTTAAATTTATATTTATAAGTGTCTTTCCTGAAGAAAAAAGGATTTTACACTCAGACACACAAATAATTTTTGTAATTAACTTTTAGAATAAGTATATTCAACTTCCACGTCGATGTGTGGAAAGAAACAGTATAGCATGAATATTGTGTGTGTGGCGGATTGTTACGAGCGAGGATAGAACCTGAGACCTTGTGGTTCGCAGCCGAGTAACAAGACCACAATACAAAAGTAATTGCCCGTGTATCGTAGCCGTTACCTAGTTTATAAGCCCTAAACCACAGTACTCTCCCTCCCGTGAGTCGGAGGTGAGATGAACAATTTGAGTGGAGATGTATTAGTTGTTGATTCTAATGTGCCTGTACCCATTTGAGTAGCGTGAGTGAAGATGCGGTTGATGCGTCAAGTGAATCTGACGACTTTGGTTTGCTGTGCGTAGATGGCGCCACAACATCTGTAAGAAGGTTGAAAGCTCATCACGTCCAGGTCACCAATGTGGCGGATCGTTACGAGCGAGGATAGAACCTGGGACCTTGTGGTTCGCAGCCGAGTAATATGACCACAATACAAGAGCCATTGCCCGGGTAGTGTAGCTGTTATCTGGCTTATAAGCTCTTCACCACATGTGTGTTGCTGGTCTTCGGTTCGAAAGTGCCCTTTTGCTTTATTTTTTACTTATGTATTTATATTTAAAAGTTTTGCTTTTTAAGTTTAAGTGTCTTTCCAGAAAAAAAAAAACCCGCGATTTTACATATATATATATATATATATATATATATATATATATATATATATATATATATATATATATATATATATATATATATATATATATAGAGAGAGAGAGAGAGAGAGAGAGAGAGCAAAAAACATTTTTTTTATAACCCTTATGATATTAATTCTAACTATTAGAGCTTTTTTCTATCAGTTGTCATGCCAAATAACGCCATCTCGGTCCCGATTTCACCATGGTAAAACAGTGTAAGTTCAAAAACGTAATGATAGATAATTTATAATAGTGTAATATAGCAGATTGTTTCGAATAACATGTGCAAATAATAACTAAGTGCATTTGTGATTGTTTTTATTTAAATGACCAGTTCATATGTAAGAAAGATTGAAAAATATTCATTTCTAATCAGTAGGTAATTTCGTATCTAATTAATTTCTCAAAAAAAAAAACATAATTAAAAAAAACTGTGAAGCGAAGTCTGGTTTTCCAGATATTATTATGAAGCAGATAACTAACCTGTATTACTCTTAATAATAAAAATTTGTGCACTGATGGCTTTCGCGGAATTACCCAAAATCTACAAGAGGTGAGACAAATAATATATTTATTAATGAGGATGAAAGAAAATGGTACAATTGTACAAAACTGTACACGTGTAACCTGAAAAAAGTGTGCTAAGAATTCTCTAATTCAAATAATTACGTTTAACTTTAGCTTTCAAAAGTATTATAATAAAATTGTAATAATAAATATAAATTAAATTATAAATATTATAATAATTTATTTTGACATATCGCATTAAAAATTATATATATCGAATATCTTTAAAAGAAAGCATAAGGAAAAAAAGATGTACCCTGAACATGTCTTCGTCAATATTAATAGCACAAAACAGAAAGCATTTAAATTTCATTGGCACACCCATGAAATATGGATGATTTTATAAAATATTAAGTAACTGTAAATATTTATTTAAGCAAAACACACTCCAGCCAGCAAACGATACTAAAATTACGATGGAATTTGGGGGGAAGGGCACAGCACTTAATATTATCAACTATTAAGTTTATGAAGGTAATAAAAAAGAAATGATGCGATACAAATACGCATGCATTATCTATGAAATAAACCAAGACGTTGGAAGATGCGCATTTGTTCTATGGTTCTGTCCATTTGAAACAAGCTTAGTGGCATTTAGTTACTCGCAAATGAGGATGATAGAACTGGTCTATTAATTCACTGAAACTCAATGTAAAGGGCAAGATAATTTCTCTATCCTACAATTAATTCCGAAGTTTTTAACTAACTTCCTTTTTTTAATTGCGTTCTAATCTGTAGCCATATACCGCGCATGAAATTTTAAATTTGTGATTAGAATTTACTATTCTAAAACTTCTTCATTCTGTGACACGGTAAAAGCAGCGTACGCCTACAGTTAGCCCTGCCTTTAACTCCTCTCAAAAGCTGTTCTATAGCACTATAGAATAGTTCTGCTTTCATATGTAAGAATTTTGAATAGATATTTTGTCATAGCACTTCTTAGACTCTGAAAGACATGAAAAATTAAATCCCGCAACAAAAAAAAGGAATTTGCTTCCACGAATTTCAAGTTATGATATGGGAAGAAGAATTGATGTTTCAAAAGCAATAAATCGCCAATTTACTGCCCGTACATTTTGAAGACTCAAAAACTGCAAACAAAAATAGCATCATGTTCTCACATGACAAAAAAAGCCTAAAGTATCAAAAATCGCTGATGCAGCATTTTGTATATATTATCAGCACATTGAACATTTTACATGCAAGTCAGGGGGCTCGAATATTAAAAGAATATTATATCATTGAATATTAAAAGAATTTGCATATTCCATAGTCCTGTATTCATTGTAATTGTTGATGTTATAATATGGTAGCGTTAGATTATTCCAAAGAAACAGGCCGATTTTTAAACCGAATTGGTTTATTTCTTTTTTGATACATAGAGACGATCACTACATTACACAACTTTACAAAGACTAACATTTAAACATGAAACATTTTAAATTTTAATAAGCTATTCCTTCCGGTGTTCCTTTTTCAGCACACTCCTCATTCCGCTCCACGCTTCTTTCTCCACGTCGCCACTCGGCACCAACTAAATTTAGTTTCTGTCGCCCTCTCACCAAAGTGTCTAGTCCTTCAGTACTTTACAATATGTTTCATATAGACTGCCCCCAAACTGACCTACCAGTAATTTTCGCTGCTAAGTAAATTTTTTAGAATTGCCTTCCCTTACATTCCTCTATGTATAGGGAAATTGTCTTTATTCCATTCATTAAATTAAGCTACAGATGTTTACAAACAAAGGTTATTAAGCTACAGATGTTATTACAAAGGTTATTAAGCTACAGATGTTATTACAAAGGTTATTTTACGACTATTTTACAGAATGATAAAATATGAAAGCTTTTTCAAGTGATTGTAATTAATAAATAAAAGATTAATCTAAATAGCTATTATACTTTTAATACCTTTTGTTCCAGATATATGAATAAAACAATAGCAAATAAAAACAATAATAATGAAAATAACATCTCCAAAAAGTATTTCTTTGAAATATAATTTAAATTGAATCATATAAAAGAAAGATTATAAATAATAGAATATTTGAAAAGGAAATTTATTTTGTCGAAGGTGCAAACGATTTTTTGTTTGTAGTTTGAAAGACAATGCAAATAATATTCATTTATAATAATTTAAAAATAGAATGAACAGAATAGTAAATTTTAATGAAATACAGTGTCTCACAAAAGTGATGGGACACTTGTGCTTTACAAAAGAAAACGGTAATAAAATAAATACATAAACATGTACAAAACTTTTTTGGGTGTGTTTCATATTTAAAGTTAGTAACAATTATTACATAATATACATTTTGTCAAAATATTAAAATATTAATTTAATAAAAATACAATTGTTTAGAACGCAGCAAAAAATGGCTCACATAAGTGATGGGACACTTACTTTTCCATCAAATATTTATCCAAAAATTTTACTTTTTAAAAGGTTTTAATATTTTGTTGAATTTCCTTTTACTTTTAAAACATGATTTAATCTTTTTGGGATGGATTCGACTCATTTTTTTGTGATTTCTGGAGTGATTTTACCCCATTCTTCTTGAAGCACCGATTTTAATTGTTGTTTTGAAGAAATGGCGTGTTTGCGAATTCTTGATTCCAATTCTTGCCAAATATTCTCTATGGGATTTAAGTCTGAAGATTGTGGTGGTGTTTTTATTATTTCAGTACAGTTATACAGCAGCCAGAGTCTAACGTTCAAAGCAGCGTGCTTGGGGTCATTGTCCTTATAGAATTTAAAATCGTTATGAAGGTTCAATTTTCGTGCTGAAGATTTCAAATTTTGCTTTAAAATGTCAATATACTTGTACTGATCCATTATACTGTCAATAAAAACAAGATTATCAACTCCAGCGGACAACATACACCCCCAAACCATAACTCCTCCTCCACCATGTTTTACTGTTGGCGCCAAGTTCTGTTTGCGAAATTCTTCCTTGGGTTTTCTCCACACCAAGATTCTACCGTCAGAACCAAATATATTAAATTTACTCTCATCAGCAAATATAACTTTATTCCAGTAATCAGAATTCTTATTTATGTTGGATTTTGCGAAAGCTAGTCTGAGTTTTCTATACTTTTCACTTACGGAGAATTTTTTTCCTGCCTACTCTACCGTGATATCCAGCAGATCGAATTACCCTTCTAATAGTCTCAGGATTAACAATTATTCCATATAATGCTTGTAAATCAGCAGCAACTTTAGGAGCACTCTTTCTTGGATTTTTTTTTAATATTTCGAACGATAATTCGCTTTATTGCATTGGATAGCTTTGATGGTCGGCCAGGTCTTCTTTTATCCTGAAAAATATGATTCTTTTTATATCGTTTAATGATATTGAAAACTGTTGAATGACTCAAGTTAACTGTTTCAGAAGTTTTTCTAATAGATTTTCCACGTTCAATATGCAAATTAATAACTAATTTTCGAATTTCAGGCGAAGTTTCTTTTCGTTTAGCATTCAGGGCTGCACAGAGCTAAAAAACACAAAAATTCCAAAACAAACTGGAGAGAAATACTGCAGACGATTTTATAAATTATTTCCAATTGCTTTTGAGTAAAAATAAAACCACCAAAAATATTTTTATTGCTTATTTCAGACGATTTTTGTTGCATATCTAATGGTGTCCCATCACTTATGTGAGCCATTTTTTGCTCCTTTCTAAACAATTGTATTTTTATTAAATTAATATTTTAATATTTTGACAAAATGTATGTTATGTAATAATTGTTACTAAATTTAAGTATGAAACACAACCACAAAAAATTTGTACATGTTTTTTAAATTTATTTTATTTCAGTTTCCTTTTGTAAAGCACAAGTGTCCCATCACTTTTGTGAGACACTGTACGTAACATTTTATTGCATGTATTAAAGTAGAGTTTTTATAATAGATTCATTTGTTTTTTTTATAAGTACAGTATTTAATAACTGACACAGAAAGCTTGTGTTTTATTTAGCTCCTTTAGACTTAACATATCATTTAGCAAAAGAAATTAAAAATAATATATAGATATTTAAAAAAAACACAACAAAACCATCATATATATTACATCTACTATACTACTAACTAAGTTAAATATTTGCTATTACTACTAATTTAGTTAAATATTTGCTCAATAGACGTATTTGAAATACGTATGTCCTTTAGTTAAGTTAACAGTCATTTTATGAAAAGAGGAAAAAATTGTTTTCCATTCAACGAAAACAATATGTGTAAGCAAAGATCTCACCATGCACATATTATTATTTAAAAATATATTTGTCTACAAAGCTATTGTTCCTTGTTGCAAAATTGTTTATCTTCTAATCAATTGAATATTATTGGATTTAATCTACAATTAAATAAAATTATAATAAGAATGAATAATGGCAATTGCAAAATTGATTGTAAATATAAATTGAAGGTAAAAAAAAACAGATAAAAATACATATGTTAAATTTAAATAATGAATCCATTTATTTAATATTTTTTTTCAACTGTTATTTATTTCATACTAGCTGCATTTGGCGACCAGCCGGTTCGCCAGGAGAATTCGGATCCGCAGTGATCGGCGTGGTTGATATTTTCTTGTGCTCTTCAAAATATGGCTATAAAATGAAAAATGATGGATAATTTCTGTTGAATGTGATGATCAAGTGTAGCTGAAACCCTGGAGTAACAGGTTTTTGAATTTTATTCCAAAATTCTTTAGCATCTTAGAAGCTTTTGACTTTCTGAAGTGTAGTTGTGGCAGAAACGCCCACTTGTTTGGGTAGCCATTTTGTTGTTTGTTTACCATTTTAGAAACTGCTATCGATATCTGCGTTCAGTGCATGAACTATTTGCAGGACTCGGATATTGTTCTTCTGTATCGAAAGATTTCTTTATTGTGCAGACTCTTATTTTGTGATTTTTTACCCATTTTAAATTCCAATTTATGGAAAGTGTCCATAAATGTGTTGATTATTAGTTGACAACAAAATTGTTTGGAAAATATCAGTTCTCTTTAGTGCATCTAATTAGAAGAAATTCTTGTTACACTTTTGATGGTTTTTTGGTGCAAAAAAAAATTATTGATTTTATTTGGACAGTTTTTTTACATTCTTTTCTAATAATTCAAATTTAAAATTGGGAAAGCTTTCCAAACATTTCGTTAAAAGCTTGCTTAAGCTTTACTCTCTGTTGCACTAGAAATTTAGACTTTGTGGGGAAAAAAATGGAATCAGACATAAACAAGACGGATAGGGAACACTTTGCTGATGATAGCGATATTCTAACTGATGATGAGAATTTATTTTACTCGCCAAAAGGAGCGGGAATGATAATCCCCGATACACCAACTCCAATTAAAGGATTTAAAGGATTGACATATAAAGACTTTAAAAAATCATCGGATTCTGATTCAAATGAGATAATTGAACCGTCAATGCAGACGGACAGCAAAATGCAAATGGCCACAAAACGGAAAAAGAAAAATGTAAAAATGAAAACAGGGGAAAATCTCCCTAAAGATAAAAGACCGTGCATTCCTCTTAAAGCCAAAGAGAAAGAAAGAAATGATGGTATTGCAAATGCTAAAAAAGCAAAGAATGTAGATGCAAGTGAAAACGAAATACCAGAGGAAAATAAGCAACCCTTTGGCCCACTGGGAATATTGGAAACATTTGAAAATATTATCAGTAAATATAGGATTGAAGGTAACGCGGCTGAAGAATTGAGAGACTTATTTTTGAAAGTTTTGTCAAATTCTTCAGCAACCAAAATGAATTCAACAGATGATAATCATGGACCAACATTCGCAAATGTGGTGAAAAATCTTAACAGTGATGGTATAGCGGGGAAAAAAATTCCATTAAAACCAGGTTTAACGTTTATTAGAAGGATCCAAGCCTCTAAAAAGCTGTTGGGGGAAGAAAGGAATCAAATTCAACAAAAAATAATTAACGCGAATGAAAACGATAATAAAACATCACCATTGCTAAGACCTAAAGCAAACCTGCCTACACTGGTGGTTAGACCAATTACAGAGGAAATTGACACATCGATTAAAATGAGAAAGACGTTAGAAGCGAATATCAGCCCAAAGGGGATGGAAATTAAAATTATGGGTTTGAAGCCAGCAATGGGAAATGGAGTTCTGATTCAAGTTGAAACACCGGAAATGGTAACAAAGTTAAAAGATGCTATTAACAGTCATACAAATTTGCAAAATGTATGCAAGGCTACTACTCCACAGATAAGAATGCCTCAAATCATTATATATGATGTGGAAAAGAGTGAGAGACCCAGGGAGGAGGAGGAATTGGATTTTCTCAATCAAATCAAGCTAAGCAATGACATAGTAGGGAATATGCGGGTTCTATTTAGGAAAAAAGGAAGAGGCAGCTCGTCTCACTGGGTTATAAGTTTGGACCCCAAAGCGTTCCGAATAATTAAAGATAAAGCAAGATTACAGTGTGGTTTCGGATCGTATAGATTTAGAGAATTTGTGGAACCCCTTAGATGTTTCAAATGTCTCAAATTTGGGCATGTTCGATCTAAATGTATGCAAAAAGAAGATAGCTGCTCCAAGTGCTTGGAAATGCATAACTATAAAAATTGCACAAAGCAAAATCCAGAATGCAGAAACTGTAAAGAATATCGCAAAAGAACAAAAATTATGATTCGAACGGATCATATTGCAACATCGGAGCATTGCCCTGTATTTATCAGGGAGAGAGATCAGTTGATTAAACAGACGAACTATGTATAATAAGCCTTTCAATGATTACTCTTGGCGTGTTATTCAACATAATATAGGTCGGGGTAAATATGCAACAAAAGAACTCCCAAATTTGTTTGGGGACAATATTCCAGATGTTTACTTGTTACAAGAACCATATACAATGAAAGGAAAAATAATAGGACTTCCCCTAGGATGGAGAATAATTTCTCACCCTTACGGGAAGGCGATTATAGCAGTAAGAAACCAAGATATTTCTGTTTTGACAAGATTTACTAGCGAAAACATAGTAGCAGCCAATTTATCAGTGGGAAATAGTGAAATTACTATGGTATCGGCATACTTCCCACCGACTCACAATAAAGAAGAAATCTGCAGAGAACTTGGAAATCTGTTTGAACAGTTGGGGACATCATCCATACTTATTGGAGGAGATTTCAATCTTCATAGTCGACTGTGGGGAAATGAAATTCCCGATCATAGACCACAAGATGAAGCCGGCTCGTTTATAGAATTCATTTTTAAGAAGAACCTTGTTATTTGGAATGATCCAAACTCATTGCCAACGTTCCAATCTGCACGTGGAAGAAGCTGGATTGATGTCACCTTATCAACTAAAGACCTGCATAACAAAGTGATGGGCTGGAAGGTAATCCAAAGTACTTTGAGTGACCATGGCTTTTTGGATTTTCAAATTAATATGGGTGACAAAGTTGTTTCAGCAGAAAGATTTAAATTAAGCAAGTGGAAAATTCGAAAAATTAGTTTTCAAGTGGCTGAAAAATATGCTGATATAAGAGAAACAATGCAAAGGATAAAGACTAAAAAAGATTTAGAAGTATGGGTAGAAGAATTTACAGAATTCATTCAAGGAATTAGCCAAAGATCGAACAGTAAAGAGACAAATCATCTCAGGGTCCCCTGGTGGGACACTGAACTGGAGAAACAAAGAAAACTGACAAGAGCCTTGCGGCATAGATACCAACGATGTAAAAACACTGAAGAGAGAATGAAGAGAAGACAAATTTATAAAAAGAATGAATCAATATACAGAGGGATGTTAAGAAAGAAAAGTATTGAATGCTTTGAAAAGTTATGTAGCGAAATAACGAGAATGAACCCTTTTGAGCTACCTTATAAATTAGCGGCAGATAAAATGAAAAGGAAAACAGTTTTGCACGGTGTCAAAAAACAGGATGGTACAAAAACCAATAATACAAAAGAAACTATAGAAACTATTGTGGGATGCCTTTTCAAAGAGGAACAATCCCAACAAGAAAGTAAAAAGCAGAAGAAAATGAGGAAAAGTATTGAGTTATATAAAACAAAAGAAAAAGATAAAATATTTACAATAAATGAAATAAGAACAACGATTAATAAAATGGCCAAAAAGAAAACACCTGGATTAGACAACATCCCAATGGAGATGCTTGCTGAAATTAACAGAAAGAATCCATTCATACTTTTAGAGTTATACAACAAGTGCCTAGAATTAGGTGCGTTCCCTAATCAGTGGAAGGTAGCAAAACTGATTTTAATTCCTAAAACTAATAGAGACTTAGAGGATCCTAAATCCTATAGACCAATTTGTTTGCTAACCACAGCAAGTAAAATCTTGGATAAACTGATAACTCAAAGAGTACAGCACTTATTAACGGCACAAAATAGACTGCATCATGATCAATATGGTTTTAGATATAACCACTCTTGTGAAACAGCACAAAATGCACTATGGAGTAAAATAAAAGGTGCGATGAATCAAAAACTAAAAACAACAGTTATATCTTTGGATGTAGCTGGAGCATTTGATTCCGTATGGAGGAAAAGCATTTTATATGCCCTTATAAAAATGAATTGCCCGAGCAATCTTTTTGAATTGATTAAAGATTACTTAAATGAAAGGAAATGTATTTACCAAGATGGAGAGAATAATTGGGAATTTATAATGGATAGAGGAGTGCCACAGGGCTCGTGCAGCGGACCGTTATTCTGGAACTTGGTTATGAATTCTGCATTTAAAATCAATCTTCCAGTGAACTGCTTTATGCAGGCGTATGCCGATGATGTGCTACTAATAATCTCGGGAAGAACAAAAGATGAACTGGAAATTAAAGGAAAACAAATAATTCATAGGCTAGTAAAATGGGGCAAAATTCATAAACTTGAGTTTAATGAAAGGAAAACAATTCAAATGCCTATTACATTTGGAGAACGTTTAAAATTAACAGATCCGCCTAACATAAAAATAGGCAATAACAACATAAATGTGTCAAATCAAATTAAGTACTTGGGAGTTACATGGGACAGTAAATTAACATTTACGTCACATTTTAATAAGGTCAAGAAAAAAGTGGATGTATTAACATATAAACTAGTGACAGTTGCGGATAAATTTTATGGAAAAAGGAAATACCATCTAAGAAGAATCTACACTGGGGCCATTGAGCCATTTGTTCTTTTCGGGCACGGAGCATGGGGACATCGGCTAAATCTAAAGAAAATCAGAGAAACATTAAATTCAATCCAACGGCGCCCTCTCATCATTATGTCTGGGGCTTATAGAACTATTTCTACAGAAGCGCTTCAAGTGATAACGGGAATTTTGCCAATGGACCTCAGAGCAACGGAAATTTTCACTAAATTTCAAATAAGAACTTCTAGTAATAAAGTTAAAATAGGAAACAAATGCTTCAGCAAAAATGATTATGAGATGTATTTTGACAAATTCGAACAACATCCTACAGAATGGTTTAGTCACGGTTTTCAAGTTAAAATCCCAGATATGGATGGAATAGAAATTTTTACAGATGGTTCAAAAGATGAAAATAAAGTAGGAGCTGCAATAGTAGTATACTACTATGGGAAAGAGATCGATAAAAGTCTTGTGAAATTATCGAACCATGCCACAAGTTTCCAGGCAGAAGTGCAAGCTTTAAAGATGGCCATTGAATATTGTGAAAGGGTGGAGGACGGACAGAAGTGCTCAATTTTTTCAGATTCTCTCTCAGTCCTACAAGCCATACAATCTTCTCACAATTGTAATAAGGAAATATGGACGATAAAAGAAAAGATAAAAAGTGTAAAAACTAACAAGTGGATAGAGTTGAATTGGGTTAAGGCCCATATTGGGATCTATGGTAATGAAAAGGCGGATCAATATGCAAAGTTGGCGGCACAGAAAGAGGGTGTTGATATGGTTGTCCCCAAATCAAATGGCGTCTTAAAATGGGAAATAAGAGAAGAAATAAAGCTGCAATGGTTTGACAGATGGTATATGTCCAAGAACGGAAGAGTAACTTTCGATTTTATTCCTAATCCAGAAATAAAAATAAGAAGATACCATCCACTGATAATTCAAATTATATCAGGACATGGGAGATTTCCTGCATATTTCCAAAGATTTGGAAGAATGCAGGACAATAAATGCATTTGTGGAGGAATCGGTACTGTTTACCACTATTTAAAGGAATGTATTGAAATTTCGGAGTTAAGAAAAAATCTGAAAATTATAAATAATGACTTAAGTACAGTACTGATGGTACCAGGTAATCTTAAAACTCTGAAGGACATGATGTCAAAAATTGTCAGTTTTTTACCAACTATTTGAGAGTTTGTAGATAAGGCAGAAGGACAATAATTGACCACTTTGTGGCCAATTACCTAGAGGAGAATGTCAGTTTGACAAATCGGTCAATGGAAGGATGGACAATACTCAAGATAGCAGTCGGCCACAACAAATCCTGTCGATACTGCTACGTTCAGTGGTGGCGGGGTGGTCGGCTGTACGCAAGAAGAAGAAGCCGGTTCGCCAATCTTAATGTTCGTTAAAATTTTAATAATTAAATATTTTATGCAATTTCTACTTTAATAGCTTCTTCATCAAAATATTTTAATACTTCAAATTTTGATTATCATATAATTCATTCATAATATTATAAAGGCCTTCAGTCATAACGTAATATGTATCTCTCTCATTTTCTGTTAGCACCCGCAAAATTTATGCTTTAAATTAAAGTGGAAAGAATTAATCTGCAATTAATATAATAATATTTTTTACTGAAACAAAGAATTTTTTTATAATCTGATTACTGAAAATAGAGTCACTCGGCGTTTAAACTTTATGGGCACTAAAGAATATCTTTTTAAATTTATGTAATATCTCAAGAGTTGGTCAACAAAATTTTCTTAGATTCATTATGAGCAGATCGATTAATTAACAATGTTTAAATTTAAATGCATCAAACACTAAGAAAATAAAACGAATCGTTTAAAATAAACGGTTAAAAACAGGTTTTAAAAAACTACTTAAAAAACGATGTACTTAAAACTATAAGCATATTAAAAAATATATAACTAACATAAATACAATTTACTTACAAAAGCATGCAACTAACCCATAAATAATTTAAATGATCCATTGATAACGTTGTCATGGCAACAATCAGAACAGAATGCGCATGTGTGAATTTTCTTTGCCGGTTACGTAACGCAAATACGTGATTTTTTCTACGCCAGTTGGGGTAACGCTATGCGGATTAGAAATTTTTAATTTCCTTTATTCTGTTTTATTTTAATTCAAAAGTACTTCAGAATGAATCTGAAAGATCGATTCATTAACAATGTTTAATTTTAAATGCATCAAACATTAAGAAAATAAACAGAACCGATTGAAATAATCCGCCGAAAAATTTTAACCCTAGCCTCATTACTGTTGGGAGAAAAAAAAACTGAAGCCTTTCTCGTTTGGCGCTGGGAATAATGGAAGATTTTTTTGGCGGAAAAGTTGGCGGTGAGGAAAATGGAAGATTTTTTTGGCGGGAAAGTTAGTTTTTAATTAATAATTAAAATTCTAATTAAAAATTCGAAAAAAGAAACCCCAGGTGCACATTCCCAACCTCCAAGGTATACATGTAAGAATTTTGGTAGCTGTATGTCAAACACACACACACACACACACACACACACACACACACACACACACACACACACACACACACACACACACACACACACACACACACACACACACACACACACACACACACACACACACACACACACACACACATTGAGCTTTATTATAAGTATAGATTAATAATCAATTTTTTTGTAAAATAAAAGTCTTTTTTAAACAATTTTTTCAGGTAATTGAATCTCTGTTATTTATTTCATGTTGTTTTTAAATGTTTTATGGGTATTTGTGCAGCATTGAGTAATATCATATTGCATCGAATTTTATTTTCTAGTTATTTTAAAGATTTGTAGTTAGTGGTTAGAGCGGGGGTAGGAATTGAATTCGAAATTAATTGCAGAATATTTCGAATTTTTTTAATCCCTTCGAATTGGGTCTGAAATAAATATTTAAATTTCTTTCTCTAATTAGGTGAATTTTATTCATTGGGTACAAATCTATAAATAGAATTCAGAATCTGCTTTAAATGAACATAAAAACTTTTGAAATATAACAAATGTTATTAAAAAACTTTTCATGTACAAGCGTTTCATTGTTGTGTAAAATAAACTCCAACTTTGATTATCTTCATTGAATAGAGTTGCGAAGTTTTGTCGAAACCAAATACAATACCTCTCGCAGACTTCTAAAAGAAAATATTTTTTATAAAAAGAAGATGCCGTTTTTATTAACAAAATATAAATATCTTCAGTACCCACTACAATATATTACGAGACCACTTTTGGTTATTGGAAGCATCTTCATCAGCTTGCTTCAGAGCATTACATACTATTTGAAGTTTCGTATTGTTACAAATCCGTAATGTTTCTTTCCAGCACGGTTAGTTCAATCATTGGAAAGACCGTTTTACGATCAGCTCTATTGGATGCTGATAGGATGCCCAACCAGTGATCTCAGGCGACCATTTGACGACGATTTTGGAGACTTTGGCAACAAAACAGATAATACTGGAATCTTTCAGAATTTTAGCGATTGAGCCAATAAGAACCTAGATAGGCCTGATTGCTCCAGAACCTTCTCTGCCAGTCACCGAGAACTATAAAAGTCCGGCAGTCTCAAGCCGAAATCAATCGTGTAAAGAGTCAACGGCTCTTGTTGGATCAATCCAGCGAACAACAAGCGTTGTGTGGAGTTCAAACGATTGCTGATTTGAGCTGTGTACCGAGTCCTGGTGATTATTGTGGAAGCAGCATCGAGTCGTATGTGAAGAAGCCAGTTGTGTAGTAATGAGTCGGCAGTTGGATATAGCTAAAGCGAGGGGACTGTGGAGAATTGCAGGTGTTAGGAGTGACCGTAGAGTGTGGCTACGAAGATTCTCTCCTCCTGCTGAATTCTGCCTGACCATTTTTTGTGTTGTTGTTGTTATTACTACTGATTACTACTTGTGGGCTACTGTCCCGTCTCGGCTATATATTTGTTGTCTGCGTATTCTTGTCTTCGTGTTTAATAAAAATCGTCATTTGTTACTGAGGCCTGAAAATTGTATTTCTTCATCAGCCAACAAATCGCAAAGAACACTTGAGTTCCCTAACAATATGCCATATGTTTTTGTCGCTTGTTTTTAGTGTCTTGAAACTTATTTTTTATATAAAAATAAGCCTTTGCTTATTTTGATTGTGTGATAGAAATTTCTCCTAGATATAATGGTTGATAACGAATCATCAAATATGAAATAACCAAATATGCAATTACGTAAAAAAGAATATTTAAAAAAAATTGCCAAAAATTCATAAAAAATTGCACGGTATCTAAATCGATATCATTAAAAATCATTCTCTAATTCATATATAAAAATTATTTCTGTGCAGTAATACTTTTAGAATTTATTAAGAATCAGTAAAATTCTTGCCTAATTTTTTATTAATTAAAATCCTATTATTAATAATTTCTGAAAAATCAGTCTGAGAACATTCGAACTTTCCAAAGACAGTTAAGCCCATTTTGGTTGTTTTAAGTAAAATGAACTGTCTCGTAGAGGGTCGTTCCCTCCCCCTTCTCTTACACACAGAGGAATAATTTGATGAAAATTTAGCTTGCACACTATAGTTTTAATGTTTTTTCATGAAATTTATCACCTAGTTAATTTGTTTTGTTTTAGTTTTAAACAAGGAAGAAAGGTTTCAGAAAGGTACAAGGGTTACTTTTATTTACAGGTAAATATATTCAATATTCATCAAATCTTTACAGAACATTAAAAATATTAAAGGACAGGAATTTTCAGTCAAAGAATAAATCATAATAAAGAATTAAGTGTTTCATTTCAAAATTTATGTCGCTTTCTTTTCTACTTTGTTTACATCTAGACTTGCATGAAAGAATGTGTTAAAACACTCTCTGTGTGTGTCTCTCTCTCACACACACATGTTTGTGTATATATATATATATATATATATATATATATATATATATATATATATATATATATATATATATATATATATATATATATATATATATGTGTGTGTGTGTGTGTGTGTGTGTGTATGTATGAATAAATACAACATAATTTTTTACACTGATTATTTAAATATATAATTCGTATAAAAATTATCCTTAATTTATATTCATGTTTATGTTACACATTCTTAAATTTTAAAATATTTCTTTTTTAATGAGACTAAATCGTTTCAGCATATCTTTTCTCTGAGTGTAATAATAATTTCTTAAAATTTAAATTTAAACGAGATCTATAAAATATTTTAATTGTAATGATGAAATCTAAACTAACTTCATTATTCCATCAAATTATTTCATCTCGCGCTTCGAACAATGTAAAAAGTAAAATTAAAAAAATGCTTTTTTACCGCATGAACTTTAAAGTAGAATTAGCACTTTTACTCCTATTTTTTATTCAATATACTTATTTTTATTAATACGAAATAAAATGCAGTTGGCTAAGTCATTAAATTAATATTTTGCAGTCTTAAATAATTTTTTTAATAAAAATCAAAACTTTAAAATTTTAAAAGCCGAATATAATCAACGATAAAAACATTAAAAAAACAATTAGAAATTTAAAAATAGAATGCCTTCGGTCCTAAAACTAATTAAGAATTTAAAAGTTCCAGGCATTTAATTTTAAAAAACCAAACGATATTAATATTCTAAGTTTAACATAAACGACATAAGCTTTCCAGAAAATTTATTGAATATTCAATGAAATTCATGTAACCACAAGGCAAAATTTAACGAATATGGGCAACATGAAAGGTCTTTAAGGTATGATGAGTCTGTTAAAATCATCAAAGCAGAAAACTATTCTAAAGGATCTGAAGTCCTTCAATTGCTTGTAAGATGTGTTAAGTGGAAACTCGGATTCGAGTAATTCATCCTGGTTCTGATATTTCGCTAAATTACGTATACATGAAATATTTACTTACATAAACTTAAATACTTATATAAACAAAGTTAGCTACACCTACCTTCGGCTTTAGCCCAGTTGTACAGTTGATTGCTAATTTATATGTAAGTCAATTTATTCTGAAACTTAATATAAGTATATAAGCTTAATTGAATTGCTAAATCGCATTCAGAATTATAAAAGCGTATTTGGTGTTGTGAAACATGAAATAAACTTTTACCATTGGATGGTTTCTAATACATGTCTTTGATGGCTAAATTAGTTTATCCATTAAGTATATTATAAGTCAAAGTAAATTTTCAGTCAACATGCTGAAACAATAAACTGCATTCATTTGATTACACATTTTACATGAATGTAATAGCTGTATATAATAATATGATGTATATGATGTTATGCCTAATGAAATAAGAATAATTCCTTTATAAATTGACATAGTTCAACACTTCCTAACGAAATGTAAAATTGTAACTATACAGGGTGATTCAAAACTTATCGTTCAAATTTTGTGAGGAGGCAAGAAATATCTCAGGAAATCAATTTCATATTGGAAAGTATGTCCGCAAACTTCATTTGCATGAACAAGTGAAGTAAACACAAGGAAACAGTAAAGTTAAGTGGTAAAGAATGTGATCTTTATTCCAACAAGGTAAAGCACGTTCGTTACCAATATGTGCTCGAAATTGTTACCATTTACACGAATACAGAATTCACAATGACATTGCATCGACAATCGAACATTTTCAAAAACGCCTGACAAATCACGGACAATGCCTGCGGCATATCCACCGAGACATGTGGTATCAACATGACGGAACTCCAGACCATAGCACAATTGATGTGCGTGATTAGCATTCGGAGCTCAATGGATCGGTAGAGGTAAACCGATTGTTTCCCCGCCAAGTTCACCTGATTTATCACCCTTGGATTTCTTTTGGCCATGAAAGACCTTGTGTACGAGACCCCAGTTGACAGTGAAATGGAACCTTGTTGCAGCCGCAGAGATGGCAAGCGTTTTTGAAAATGTTCAGTGGTCGACGCAACGGCGCTGTGAATCCCGTGTTCGTGTAGATGATCGCAATTTTGAGCACCTACTGTGAAGCACCTACAGGTAATGAATAATACTCCACCTTGTTTCAATAAAGGTTACATTCGTTACCACTTAACTTTACTGATTTCTTTTTTTCACTTCACTTGTCCATTTTGTCCATGCAGATGATGTTTGCGAACATGCTTTCTTATGTGAAATCAGTTTCGTGACGTATTCCCTACTTCTCCACGAAATTTGAACGATAAGTTTTGAATCACCCTGTAGAATGATAATTTAGTAAAAAGAAGTCATTGCACGAATAATGACAAAATTTTTAAGTTTCTTTTAAATACTATCAATGATCATCTTTCATGAATTAAAAAAAATTAAAGGAGATTCTGAATCTTCTATTCCGAAATCTTATAGCATGATAATGCTTTTTTGTATGACATTTGTCTTTAGTTTAAAGCTTGATTCACTTATTTTTCCTTCATTTTTTAATATTTATCTTAGTTATAAAGCAGCATTAATGCACATATGAGCAATGTACTTATATCGTGCAATATGCATGGGTATAAATATAATAATTAAAACAATGAAAAATATTTCTGTAAAATATGCGAATAATATATTTTTCAATTTATTTAGTTTTCAAAAAAAAAAAAACTGTACAGAAATAAAGCTGGTATTATTTAATAATTAATTTTTAAATTTTAAAGTGGTTTAAAAATGAATTTGTGCAATTATATGTTCCACAATAACCGAGGAAAAACGAATTTTGATTAATTTTTGATTCAGAAATGAATAAAAATTTTCAGAAATATTCCTATTTACAGCATCTACTAAGAATTATTTACATGCAAAATATGGTAACAGTTGGATAAACGATCTATTTTTACAAAAAATTTTATCGATGTTTCAACATACATGTCACATGTAGAATTATCAATCAAGCAAATAGTCTTTTATTGTTGTAAATGTTGCCAAAGAAAATCTCTTTTCAAAATATTAACACCATTTTTCAATAAATTCGAAGTAATATTGTTGGGCATTTTTTAAAAAAATCTCTATTTTAAAATTAGCAAAAGAAACGTATCAGCGACACCAGTTATATATATTTCCTAGATTTTTCTCAAATTTTAATTAATTTTAGAAACTACTTTAAATTACATTTTACAATATTTTAAATTGTTTTTAGTTACTGGATTTAATACTGCGTCATACCTGCTACAATGACATTAAATGCAATTTTTTTAGCGTTGTCTTTGCTATATGATTAAATTTTAAAATTGAAGTAAATAAAGACGAATTAAGTTTAAAACGATATCATGCTACTATGTTCCAGGTTAGAAATTGGAATAACTTAAAAATTTTTTTATAGTATTCAGAACGTAGACAATTAAAAAATTATAAATTCGAAGATAATTTATCGATTATAAGATCTTGATTTTAACTCAAGTTTTTAGTCTCTTTTTAATTTTTCAAATAATATTTTTATTAATTTAGAGGTGATTTAACAAATGAAACTCTCTGAACTTTTAAATATTATATGATATAAAGAGATATACATAAATATATTCATTCTGTCATATGCCGTTACTATAAAAATTTTAGTTATTTAATTAAAAAACAGAATAAATAAAAATTCTTTTGCACCAGCTCTCAAAATGTCAAACGATTTTTATTTGCAGATTTCTTTCTTTTTAAAACATCTGTAAAAAAAAAAAAGAAAAGAAAAAAGAAATGATAAGAATTTCTTGTTAATAAAATAAAATCTTTCGTTTTTATTTTCATTTGTAAATTTGGATAAGTTATTATTTTTCCTTCATTTTATCATTTTAATTATGATTAAGCTATGAATATCATTTTTTCTTCTTTTACATGATTTCAAATTATTGTATGTAATTTTAATCATCATTGTTTTTAACTTTTTAGATCATTATAATTATTTATTGCATTCTATGTTTTTTAATCTACAAAAATAATTATTAACATAAAGGAAATATTTGAAATTTTGCTACCTCTTTTGTTATTTTGAATATTTAAAATTTATGTTAAATTCTGTTTTATATAAATATAATTTAAATAAGTTCTTTTTAAGTATGTTGGATTAATTCCTTATAAGAAAACTGAAATTCGTCATTGTGTTTATTTCAAGATTTAAGGAAAATGAAAATTTCTGCATACCAGAAAAGGTTATGTTATAATGGAGATTAAAATATTCATCTAGGTCCTAGATCTAGCTATTAAAATACTAAAATGGTAGAGGTTGGAAAATCTCATTTCTCTATAATTCACTTAATATTGAAAATAAAAAATATTAGCAGCTTTATCATTTCTTCATAATATAAACAAATGTTAAATAAAACTTTTGCCATTAAATTTTGTTGATAGCTACTACACCTTAGAAGTTAAGTTTGTAGAGTTAAATAACTATACTACCTTCTCTTTTGATACAACAGATGGCGTTACCTTATTAACATCAAAATATATTTCCCATGATCCTTCTTCAGGGTCATTATTAGATTGTATTCGAAGTGAGTGTCGTGTATTTTCGTGTTCGTGTTTGTTTTGTCTTGTGAAATGTGGAACTTAGAAAATAATTAAACAACTGTTCCTGACACTTCTCTATTATTTTTATATACCTCATAATGAAGTTATAAAGAGTCTAGTCTTTCTTCAAGTTCTATACTGCCATTTAGCGACTGTTTTTCAGTCTAAACACAGTATATATCGTTGGAAATTTTAGTTATTTCATGTCGTATCCTTGTTCAAATTCTTTGAAATTTGGCATGGAAATCTTTATGGGTATAGTAGAGGAATTTTTCTTTATTTTTCTTTCTCTTGTAGCTGAAGATAGAAACAAGACAAGTACATATTCGCCTAAGAGACATTCATTTTTAGCAATATAATAGAATCGTATAATCCGAATCTACTTTTACAGAAAAATCTCACTAAAAGTCAAGGTTATTTAAAATAATAATGGGAGCTTCATGTGTAAAGCATTCAATTTTAGCAATACAGAGCCCCAATTATATGAATCGACCGTGAGAAAAAATATCATCACCGTAAACCTTCAAAATTGGAAAAATAATAACGAAGGTATGTTTATTGTCTTTGACGTTTTTAAATTTAAACCTTTCCTCATGTTATACACTTTTATTCTTGAGCTAGTGTTTCGTTTAAATCTTATAGAATTTAAATTTTTCTGTCTCACATGTTCTTAAATCTTTCATGAATTAAATTTATTTTTTCATGTTTCAAATTTTTTTATATTTAATTTATGAGTCTTTTTTCAATTAAACGAATTTTGGCACATCAGAAATGATTCAGTCCTCATATAGTTTAGATGATATGAGCTCGCATATAATTGGAATCTTCCATTATTTGTTATTAATAATTCGTTAAGTTCACCCACCAACTACCCTGATGTAATACAATGTGCTTTTAAGTTTAATTTATCTTGTCTCGCCCAATGCGTTGCATTATTTAATTGTTCTTGTATAAAGATTCCATGCATTTTATTAGCCTTATCTTTTAACCTTATGAACCTTGCCTAACCTAACATTTTATTAACCTTAATCAAAAAAAAAAAAAAAAAAAAAAAGAATCGATCTTTATCTTCATACATGCCAAGGAGAATTTTAAATTCGACATAGGGCATTGAAATAAACAGAAAAGAACAGAAACATGAAATTTTATTTTTATCGTTTCCTCACCAAAATATATGTTTATATTCAACTAAAATAGATATATTGCTCAATAAAATGAATATTTCAAAAGCCAAAATTAAAAAGCAAATTTTAATTACTTTCTTCAAAATGATATGGTATTTGGATTTAAATATCTTTGAAACGTTTCGGATGTTTTAATTTTTTGAAGAAATTAAATAGAATTAATTATTAAGTTTTCTGTTAAACATTAAAAGAAAACAGGGAATGGATTTGATATTCCGAGTTTTTTTTAGATAGTTATAAATCAGTTTTTGTTAAGAAAAAGATAATTTAATCGTAATTATTATTACCTTTTTCGGTTAGTTTTCCTAGCCAAAGTTAGAAATGTACGCGAAAATGCCTACATAAACAAAAGCATAGTTTGCTTCTGTTCTTTCTTGAGAAATTGTTTCCTTTAATCTTTATGATAATTTATTATTTACGAGATGAATATGTTTAATCTCGTGCTAATTTAATATTGTCTAAGATTAAACTATTTAGATGCAATCATCTGACTAATTAGCATAAGATTTCGGTATTTCTGATTCGAGTCGTAACTACTGTGCAATATGCAAATGTAAATCTGTATGTACATGTAAATCAATCACGTGATCGCCATGAGATCATATAAAAGCGGATGCCAGCTTTTGTAAGGATATATCCGAATCAATTCTCCCGCTCTCTGGCTTGCTTTTCGCTCTAGCGACGTTTGTTTGCTACGAGTTTCAGAAATGTCTGAGAACAGACACTATAATACTTTCTGTGCTTTTAAAATTTTGTTAAAGTAACTTCTTGATTTTATATTTTCTGTTGAACCTTAATGAATAAATCCCGTTGATGTTTTTAAAAGGATGTTGATCTCCAATCAATGAACTTTTGAATCCTTTGCATCGTAAGTAGTATTAGTATGCGATTAGATGAACTTTTAGACCACTGCGTGATATTAGAGTTTCTTCATAATTAGATGCAGCCAATGTTACTCGTCATTTCATAAGAAGAAATTTTAACAGTTTTAATTTCGAAAAACATAAAATTCTTATGAAAATTTAGTAAGTGTGGGCAAAAATATTTTTAAAAAATTAGTATCTAATTGAAATTACAAAATCAGACACAGTTTTATTCCAAATAAATTTATAATGGGTAGTAGAAATAATTAAAAATTAAGTCACTTGGAATATTTTGAAATTAAAAAAAAATTACGTCTTTCAATTTTTTAAAAATAATACTTCGTTTGAAAAATTTTTGAAAAGAAATTTGACGTATTTATATTTTAATACATATGCCTAAAAAATTCATAAGTAAGTGAAAAATCCGCAAAAATCTCTAATAGAATTCACTGTCCCTTTAAAAATAAAATATTGACATTGTTATACGGTGAATCAATATCTATATAATAAAGCTCTATGTGCGTGTGTGTGTGCTGGAGCTTTACAGGCTAGAACGTTTGACCTACAGATACGAAATTTGGCATGTATATATATATATATATACCTTGGAGGCCGGGAATGCACACCTCGGAGCCATTTTTTTTAATTTTTTTAAGTAGAATATTAATTTATTAAAAATTAAATGAAATTTCAGCGTTTTTTCGCTATAACTTCCAAAATTCTTGTTGCACAAACATGATTGTTACTTCAAGTTGAAGATAAAAAAAATTAGCTTTCTAAAGAGACCAGTGTTTTAACATAGAACTTAATTTTCTATTTTTAATGAATTTTTAAAAATATTTAAATCATATTTTTCAACAATTTATTTTAAGCAAAATAAAATTTAACTTGCACGAGCACGTTTCGCGTTCATGGAAAAAAATGAGTTTTTATCAAAGTGTTGCCATCACATTGATAAGTTACAATAAAAAAATAAGTCAATTATTTTTGGAAATTAAATCTAGAAATGTGTCATTTTCAGCACGCGTCTGTATGAAATGAAATATATTTTCTAGAAAATAAATACAAGAAAAAATTTTCTGACTTTTTACATATCTATATTATTAATTCAATAAATGAGTTTTATTTGAAGCTAACATGGATTTAATAAATATAGGATATTGACTCTAGTCAGTACCCAATAGTTACTTGGTAAACCTTTAATAATAGACATATTTCTGATAACAAAATACCCCAAATGAAGTAAATAATCATATTTTATGTAACTTGAGTCAATAATTGCTCTGATGAATAAAGAATTTTAAATTTTTACATAGATTCACTTTCCTTAAAAATGTATTTAACTATATATTTTCGAGATATTAATATTTAATAATAATCAAAAGAGTAAATCAACTGAATCAGTCATTAAAGCTGAATGATTTATGAAAATTTGAATATAACTGTTCTAAAAAAAGAACAATTCTAGACCTTTTCATTCATTGTCTTGAAGAAAATATATCAATCGGTGCCCAGAGTTACTCCAAGAGTGATTATTAGATGAAATGTGTATTTGTGTATGCATATGTGTCTGTATGCTTTGGTGCTCTATAAAAGAAGAAAAAGATTTACTAGAGAAAGTTTTCACTGATGATTTAAAATAGCTATACTATTAATTCAATTTTAATTAAGGCGTACATAGTGTAATATATACAGGATATCCACTCTAATCAGGGCCCCACAGCTGATTTGGGACATACATCTGCTAACAAAACTGTCTAAATGAAGAAAAGAATAATATTTTTTTATGTAATTTGAATCAATAAATGCTCTGATGAATTAGGAATTTTAAACTTTTACATATATTCTCTACTCTTTGAATCCTATTTAATAAAATATTCTTGGGACGCTAATATCTTAAATAAAAAGAGTTGCACTCCAATCAACTAAATCAATCACTAAAGCTGATCGATTTATAAAAATTTGAATATCACGATTCTACAAAAAAGGGCGACTTTAGATTTCTTCATCGATCGTCTCAAAGAAGTCAATTATCTCCCAAGATTTCTCAAGTGTAATTAGCCTAGATTACAAAAATGTTGATTGTTCTATAATTGTAATATTCAAAATTTAATAAACTGGTTATATTGAATGCAGAAAGTAGAAACATTAATTTATTTATTTAAAAACTGAAGTATCAAGAATATTTTGCAAAATATGATTCTTCAGAACCAAAGGACTGTTTATAATTTAAGCTTCATAAATTTCTGAAATATATTTGTAAACCAAAAATAAAAATATTATTATTGACAACATTTATATCATTTTAAAAATAAAACTGAATTTTTCATTAAATCTGTGAAATTTTTGTTGACTAACTCTTTGAGAAAATATAAATTATGATAATTATTCTGTAGTGCACATAAGACTTCAATGCCCTGTTTTCAGTTCTCGTATTTAAAAAAAAGAGGCATGTGTGAATTCACTAAAAGAATGTGGTGAAAGCTTCAGTTAACAGCGACGCTATCCGAGCAATTACTTTTGTATCGTGGTTATGTTACTGGGCTGCGAACCATAAGGTTCCAGGTTCTATCCTCGCTCATCTCAATCCACCACATTGGTGACCTCGGACGATGAACCTTCAACCTTCGTACAGTTGTTGTGGCGCCATCTACCCACAGCAAAAACAAAAGTCATCAGATTCACTTGGTGCAGCAATCCAAAGTCCTCAGACTCACTTGAACAGCATCAGCAACCACTCACCCACACATGCTCGCCAGAACGCTTGGCGCTACTCAAATGGGTACAGGCGAATTAGAATCAACAGCTAATACATCACCACTCAACAGCCATATCGGTCGTCTCACCTCCAACTCACTGAAGGGAAAGTCTGTGGTGAAAGCTTATATGCCAGTTAACAGCTACGCTATCCGAGCAATTGCTTTTGCATCGTGGTCATGTTACTGGGCTGCAAATCATAAGGTTCCAGGTTCTATCCTCACTCATTCCAACCCGCCACAAGAACATTCTTTGAAAAAAAAATTGCTGTTTCATCATTTCCACTTTAATTTTAAATTGAATTTTACGTTTGCTAATAGGAAATTAGAGCGGGACATACATAGTACAATGAACAGAATGGCTTAAGGTGTACGTAATATTATAAGTGAAAGATATGACTATTAAAATCTGAAGCTTAAAAATATTTTGCTGAAAAGCCTATTATGAGAACAAGTTATATAACATATTAATCAAATATTTTAGTGAGCATTTATACTGGCGAACCTGATGGTCGCCAAAGGCAGCTAGTTAAAAATAAGTGTAAGTTTTATATATTATGGTGCATAAGCATTTTATATGCTTCACAGTTGGGATATAAGATTTTGTTGATTTTCAAAGTTTCCAATACACCATATTAAAAATTTAATAAAAATATGTCTTGAAACATGAGACTTCTCCTCCTAATAAATATATCACGAATCTAAGACGTTACAAGAAACTACAGTATGTTTATGTCCAGAAGAACAAGTGAACTTAATCATACATTAACCCCATAGTGTTTTCATTTGCGTAGGTGTTACGACGAAATTGCATTTTTCAAATATAGTAAATTACCTCAGGGGTTTTATCAAAATTAATATTGAATTCTTACATTTATTATAACTTAAAAATATTTATTCACTTATGGTTAAAGAATTTTAATTTTCTGCGAAACTTCATTGAATTGGTATCTTATAAATTCTTAAATTTCCCCTTATATTATCTACTTTAGATTCTATTGTCATATTTCAAGAATAATTTGTCAGGCTTAGCAATGTCTTGAATAAAGAAATAGCCGAAGTTCCAGGTAAGTTTATTTTATTTTGTCTGGACGTCAAATCAATTCCTGTTAGAAAGAGCACAGGAATAATTTATTATTAATTTTCCGAAAGCTCAAAATAAAGCCTATAATTCTCGTAATGTTTTTATTCGATGCTTGATAAGTCTGTTTTTATGACGTTAGATTTTTTCCCCCTGAACTTCCATAATATCAAAGACGTGAAAATATTTATAATTAAGCACCAAGGGAAAACTTCTATTGATCCATTTATTTATTTATTTTGATCCTCTCTTTTAATGCCATTGAGCAGAATTATTGCATGAAGCGCAATTAATTTTGAGTTATGGAAAGACATTTGGTGTTTTGTCTCTTCAAACTACAAATAAATTGGCAGACGCTTAAAGCCAAGCGGATTTAATTAGAATTGTTTTCATATACCAACCAGAGTGGTCTCCTTGAAACTTTCTCGCATACTCCTTAATAAAGGTGTAATCCCAGAAAATGCCTTGCGTAGCACTGGTTTACAATAGTTGCGAAATTTTAAACATTGACTTGAATATAGCATTTTTACTGAATATATCATGTCATCTTTGGCGAATTATTTGGCGATTTATCCCTGGCATGCGATTAATAGTATCCGAAAATCGAATTTGTGTTTGAGACTCATTTTCACTAACCGATTGAAATAAAAATGTTGACACAGAACCACATTTGTAGTCAAAAAATCACAAGCAAAATTAACTTATCGCGTTCACATGTTTCTAAAAGTAGAAAATGACAGCCGAACAATTCATTGTTGGAGTTGGCTAAACATTTGATATGTATCTAGACTATACATGTTAATTCAGTGTATCGAATTTTATGTACCTAGCTTTCTTCGTTTTGTATTGCCGTGTTAAATTATATTCGAATAGCCGGTGTTCGTATCACCTGTCACTTCCTGTTTCAATGTATGGTGTCGCCCCCTATATCCAGTTAGAAAATACTTCACTTTACCAGTCATACTCATACAGAGTAGACGTATGTTTACTTTTCTTGTAATTGTTGATCGTTTATTATGAGTATTAATAGTAATAAATTTATTTTTATAATTAATATGAATTAAGTCCACTAATCTCAAATTGTTTACTATCGACGAATTTATTACTTGCTGGCATACCGCCAGAACATAACATTGATCCGTCCACGCACCGGAGAGGTAGCTTTATAAAATTCGGCTCACGGCTTTAAATCGTCAAAGAGGTGTATTTAAAACTAAAATCAAGAAGATTGAAACATTCAACAAGGAATTCCAGCCTTCCGATGACTCCAAACAGTATACTATACAGCTTGAAGCGGTACGCGAAGGATAGAACCTGGAACCTTTTGGTTAGCAGTCCAGTAACTTAACAATTATACCAAAACAGCTGTTCGGGTAGAAGAGCTGTTACTGGCTTATATGCTATTCACCACAGTACTCTCCCTCCAGTGAGTCGAACGATATGGTTATTGAGTGGTGATGTATTGAGTTATTAGTAGCTGTTGGCGCATGCGCGCTCCCAACCGGTCATGTGATCACGAGTATAAACAAGGGGAAACCCCGGGAGACGCCGACAGGATTTCGGCAATAACGGACGTGGATAATCACTGTGCTAAAGTATGAATCGAAACCCACAATAACAAAATTTACTGTCATTTATATTAATGTTTTGTGTTGTCTTGTGTGATGTCAATAATTAATTTAGAAAAAGGCAACACTGGTCCGTCGTTATTTTATCAAATGGAATCTGGATTTTAATCCAGACCAGTAGCTGTTGTCTAAATGGGCCGGTACCCAGTTGATTAGCGCTAAGCGTTATGGCGAGCGTGTGTGGGTGCTGTTGCGCCAAGTGAGTCTGGCTACTTTGGGTTGCTGCGTCACGTGAGTCTGACGACTTTGGTTGCGGGTAGATGGTGTCACAACAACTGTTACGAAGGTTGAAGATTGATTGTCCGAGGTCACCAATGAAGCGGTATGCGTTGTACTAGGATAAAACCTGGGACCTTGTGGTTAGCAGTCCAGTAACTAAATCATTTTACCAAAATAGCGGTTAGGGTAGAAGTGCTGTTACTGGCTTATATGCTATTCACCACAAGCTTAACAATAAGCTAACATCAGTTAACGATATTCTGAGAGGACTCGATTAAATGAAGTGTGAGTTATATGCTCTGCTTGATCATGTGGATTTAAAAGATGCTTTAGAAGTTACTCTTGAATTGGAAAATTTTGCTGAAGAAATGAAGGTAAGCCTTCTTGTATTTCTTTCCAAATATGAAAACGAAAGCGAAACTGTTTGCACTATTCCAAAAGCAAATATTAAAATACCTGACTTACCTTTACCTACATTTAGTGGAAAATTTCAAGAATTTGAGCTCTTCAAATCTCAGTTTATGAAATGTTATTGGAAACAACCCATCATTGGATGAGACTCAAAAACTCATGTATCTGAAAAGTTCTTTAAAAAACGAAGCAGCGTTAATTCAAAATGATCAAGATACTTTTGATTCTCTTTTGAATGCCTTAGAAAATAGATATCAAAATAAACGAGCGTTAGTTGATATACACATATCCGAAATACTTTCGATTAATAAATTACATAATGAAAATCCTACTCAAATTAGGTCATTAATCGATGCTGTTAGAAATGATATTCGATCTTTAAAAAAATCTAAAATTTAAATCTAATCCTTTATCTGATGCTATAATATTGCATGTGTTAAATAATAAAATTAATAAGAAATCTCAAAGATTATTCCAATTAAGTCTGACAATGACTGAAGTTTCAAGTTTAGAAAAACTCCTTTCATTTTTGGAATTAAGATGCATGCAGCTAGAATCTGTTATTAAACCAGATTTTTCGACAAGAAATAACCCAAGAAAAGGTAAAATAACCTCCGTTTTCTATGGGAATAATAATTCTTCTAGGGTTAAATCTCTTTTATCCACAAAAACAAGCAAAATAAAAAATGCGTCATGGATGAATTTAATTTTTATCATCCCCTATGCAAATGAGATAAATTTAAAAATCTTTCATTTTCTGAAAGGAAGAAAATTGTTAAATTAAACCATGTACGTGATCGCTGTCTGCTCAACAAATTATTCTTATAATAAAAAATATTAACGCAATGCATATCTTACTATGTGAGGATAAATGTATTACTTATCAAAAAATAAATTCTCCTGCAGAGAGCGAAGTATCTTGAGTCATTAGTGACCTTGGGCTTCCAAATGCGATTTTATTAGCCAAGGATTGCTTAATACTGCTATGATTTTTATTCATGGTCCAAAGGGCAAAATAAAACTTCGTTGATTCCGCTTCAGAAAATAATTATTAACTTTGAAGGCAGCAGATAAGTAAGGATTAAATAAAATAAAAACCAACTCCACCGTACAAAGTCTAAATAATTCTCTTTCACGGGTTAATCATTTTGCAAAGGCAGCTGTTCCGAACTTAGATGTTTCACTTGAATGATGATAATTTTTTTCCTTACTCCACAGATAATAATAATACATCCTACAAAAAAGATAAATATTTCGGAACTTACAATTTCTCTAGATCAAGATTTGTATTCTTGCAGATCAAGATTTTAATCAACCTTCAGAGATTTCTTGCTTGTTAGGAAGTGAACTCTTTTTTGATATTTTTTGGTCCAAACCAAATAAAATTGCCTAATTGTAACTTCATATTAGTAGGATCTAAATTTGGATTTACTGTCGCAGGATCACATAATGATGAATCTAACTATTCAAATCATTGTTTCCTTTCTAAGGATTTAAGTAACTTTGATGACACCCTACGTTCTTTTTGGAAAACAGAAAATATTTCCGAAGTGCAAACTAAATTTAACGATGAACTTTCATACTGTGAAGATCATTTTTAAAGAACGCACATAAGAAAACCTTGTGGTATATATTCTGTTTCGCTACCATTCAAACAAAATATTGAAGAAAATGTAAATTTAGGGGTTTCTAGAAACATTGCATCTAAACTCCTTGATCAACTCTGGGACGTCTAGATTGTGATATCAAATCAAAAGTTCTTTACTCAGAATTTATTGAAGAATATATTTCTTTCGGTCATATGGAAGAAGTTTTGGAATTTGATGAAATAAAATCTGATAATGGATTCTGTCTTCCACATCACGGTGTATTTAGATCTGGCAATCGCGCTCGTCCCTTAAGAGTAGTTTTCAATGCGTCACAAAAAACATCTAAATATTTTTCTTAATGATGTTCTGTGTAGAGGAGGTACAATTCAAGAAGACTTATTTTCTATAATGCTTCGTGCGCGTAAACATCGTTATTTCTTTAGCTGTGACATATGCCACATGTTTAGCCAAATTGAAATAAATCCCCAACAGAGACATTTTCAAAAAATCCTTTGGGAAAAGGGTCCAAATGAAGCAGTTCAAATTTATAAATTGAAAACAGTCACTTATTGAACAACACCTGCATGTGACCTGTCTATGCGAGTTCTAAAGCAACTTGAAATTGATGAGAAAGACAACTTTCCCATTGCAGCTAATGTTGTTTTGCAAGAGGTGTACTTGAATGATATCTTAACTGGATGCTCCAGTATGCAGGAACTTAAACTGTTCAAAACTGAACTTATTCTTCTTTTTAAAAGTGCAGGAATGAGCTTGCACAAATAGTGCTTCTCAAATGCAAATAGTGACTCTCCTGACTTAAATTTCGAACAGTTATCTGAAGAAACTTTGGGTGTTTTGTGGAATAGTTCTTCAGAAACCTTTTGTTTCAAAGTTTCCCTTCCTACCAATATCGATCTTGACGAAGAGATATGTCCTCTCTCAGATCGCACGTCTATTTGACCCTCTTGGTCTTTTAGGACCTGTAATAAGTAAAGCCAAATTCTTCATGCAAAAATTATGGCTACTTAAATTAGATTGGCATGAGAAATTACTTATAGCAGTTTTTAACGAATGGACTTCATTTGTCTAATCCATACCGGATTTAGAAAAACTCAGAATCCCAAGATTTGTCCTATTGGAGAATCCTGAAAAAATTCCACTTCTTGGATTTGCAGCTGTTGTATATGTTTCTGTTCACACCAAGAATGGTAACAAAAACTGTCACCTTCTTTGTAGTAAATCAAGGGTAGCTCCGCTTAAGACTCTATCCATTCCCCGGTTGGAGCTTTCGGCCTGCCTTTTGCTGTCCAAGCTAGTAAATAAAGTTGTGGCTGCACTGAAATCTGATCTTCAGGAAATAACTTTGTTTTCTGATTCCACAATTGCCTTAAGTTGGATAAGGACTTTACCTTATCTTCTCAAGACATTTGTCGCTAATAGAGGGGCAAAAATACGAGAATTAACTAAAAACTTATCGTGGCAACATATATCGTCTGAAAATAATCCAGCTGACATTCTTTTCAGAGGTTTGAATGCCCCAGACTTGATCAAGAGTGAACTGTAGGGGATGAGTCCCGATCCTTCAATGCTTGTGCATGCTGAACATTCTCACAACTGTACTGATGACATTAAGAAGGAATTTAAAGCTTCTGTAATTGAAACTCTGCTGCTGTCAGCGGAAATTGATTTATTTCATAGATTGTTTCCGTAACTAATAACTTTTGTAAATTAATTCGTATTCTTAGTTATATTTGCAGATTCATCAAAAATGCCAAGTCAACAAGTGACGTACGCATGACTGGGCCTTTAACTCACAAAGCTTACGTACGAATTCGAATTTTTTGACGATTCCTATGCTTCCTCTATACTTTGTGTACGAGTAAGTAAAAAACGCATAAAATTAAGTAACTTTTGGTATAACAGTGTATATTGTACAGTATTTTTGAACGATTTCTGTATAAAGTACTTGAAGCAATTTATAAATTAGATATAATTTCTATCTATAATAAATTTAAAGTTGGATATTGACTTAATACTTTGCTTTCTTTCTTGAAAATGCAGCTTACATGCAAAAAAGTGATTCATCATTATAAAAAAAGCACAGGAATTATTTCTAATATAAATTAGTGATTTTTTGCTATTATAACTTGAAATTGATATATGTTCCATTTTCCTTCTATACAATTCGGTTTAATACTATTGTCACGTAGATATTTTAGTGTGGAACGCAATGACACACACAAGAAGTAGAGCTAAACTAATTTTTTAACTCAACTCGGAACTGAGAACAGTTTAGTTTAGTTTAGTTATATTAACGTCCAGTTCGAAGCAACACAAGGGCTATTTTGGGACGGACCTCGTCATTTTGAACCGCGGTCAGATGGCGAGGACGACACCTGAGCTGGCACCCCCTCTCCACACCACACCACACCACCGGGAGGACGTTTGGTCATGACGGATTTAACGTGCAACAGATCCCCTTACACGACGGTTCTTCGGTGGAATAGGGTCTCGAACCTGAAACCCTCCGGCTCGGAGCCGAGACCTTACCACCAGGCCACCGCGGCCCGAACTGAGAATACAGTGACTGACAAATCATCTGCTTTTATACTAGCAGGGAAAGTTCCAGAATACTTTTCTGGAGACATTAAGAAACGTCCAGAACACTTGTCTGGTAAACTAAAGAAATGTCTAGAATTTTCTGGAACATGAAATAAAGGCAAACATAAAATCAAAGAATTAAATATTTACACAAACTGTGAATAGCATTGTCTCTAGCAAAATTCGAACTTAAAATCTCTCTATTATGAGATCAGTGCTATCATCTGACCATGGAGAGTCGATTGTCTTTTTTCAATGCGGCACTATTATATTCATTGTCTGCATCTTTTATAATCATCCCTTTTATTCAATAAGTTTTTTTTAGAAAATCATCGTCCGTTATTCTGAAGAAAATCGATTTTTGTATTAAACTGTATTATGTTTCATGTCGCAGTATTTGAATTGGAAAAATGGAATTTTCTTTGTATTAAAGAGAAACCACATTAAAGAAATGAAATTTCCAATGAAAAAAAGGGCGGTATTCCTTGAAACGATATAACTCCTACCAACATAAGTCATTACAAATAAAAATTGATCCTTTGAAAAAAAAGAATTTTTGGAATATTCGATTGAGGAAGACTAGAATAAAAATGTCCAATATTGCAGACGAATATAATGGAGTCGTGGACAAATTTATAGAGCAGACTAGAACAAAATCAACAAACAACTTTCACATATTACATATTTCGAAAACTGTTTATCGATTATATTTTAGATTATCTACCCACTTTCTAATCGAAAGAGACCTGCATTTATTTTGCTTTGCAAACGATTATCTGTAAATTGTATTTCGAAAGAAGATGTTACAAAGTGATCTGATTATTTCGAAATGCTCCCAGTTTTTCTTTTTATTTACGTAATTCTTTTTCATTTTTACTGACGTATCAAAAAAGTTAAGTTGGATGCAATTAACCAGCAAACTCCATCAGTTAACAATAATTTATTTTGTAAATCAGAAATCAATATTATGATTTGAATTTTTAATTTGAATCATACTTAATGAAATTTGGATTACTTTTGTTAAAATGTATGTTCCGACCTGTCACTTGTGCTGCCCTCTTGCGGCAAAGGGAAAAACACTTCAGTGTATCGTGAGCGAGTGTGTGTGCGGTAGCAAGGCAGCGTGCTGCTAAGCAATGATGACCAGAATAAAAGGAAAAAGAGTCCAAAATTATTCTTGTGTGGGGATTTTTTAATAATGTGATAGCAATCGACATAAATTTAGTGCGTGTATGTTCAATGTAAGTAAGGGAATGTTTCAAAACAACGGTACAAAATTTGATATCAGATGCTTTTGTGAGTAGAAGGGATTTAGGTGAGATAAATTTATGTTTTGTTTTGAAGGATTGCAATATTTGCTTGGTTACCGATCTCGTAATTTTGAATCTTGTTCAGAGGACGAAGATAAAACCTGAGCCGGAGCTTCTCCCTTCTTATTTTCCTTACCAAATTAGTGGAAAAGGATGCCGACAAATTTAGCATACATCAAAGCAGACACATCTGGTTATAACGGGTATCGATCCTCAAAACCTCCAGATATGAGGTCGAAAATACCATACTACCATGATACTGTGGTCAAACAGAGGCGATTTAACCATGCATGTCCTTTGCTATTGAAGTGAGAAAAATGATTATTACTTATTCGTGCGCATTATCTTTGTTTTTGGGAAAGAATTCTACCATTCGTTTCAGTATCCCAAGACTATTATTTTTCTACGATTCTACCTCGGGAAGGGGTGGGAAACGAAAGGATGAGTGCATTTACAAAATTCTTAATTCTTTGACATTGACTTGAGACATATTCGATACTTTTTCGATCAGTTTTTTATATACCTGTGTGTATAAGTGTCGTGACGTTTTTGATCGTACATTTTGACTCAAAATTGCGTATTGATTGCTCATATGGTTAAAAGTGGCAGAAAAGCGTTCAAGAGTGGCACGACGAATATTTTATATAATATCTTTAAGTGTTATAGATATTATATATCGATGTAATTTCAAAATATTACCAAAAAATTCAATGACAAATAATAAAATGTTTTAACATAAAGAATTATTGTTATTTTATAAAAGAGTGAATTGCCTACTTTTTAGAACAGAAATCTTTCATTCATATCTTACTGATTAAGTCCCTTACAGTAAATAAAAATTGCTCTAAAGTGTTTTGATATGAATTAGTATATTTTTCAGTTTGCATTACGAGTTATCAGCAACTTTTACGCCTCCTATGTCCGGTATAATCCGAAGACACCTTATTGTTAAATGCAAACATCTCCTCCTTTCATCTTTCCTTTCACCTCCATTTTGACTAACTAAACACGTCCTGACGCAGGCGCAATAGCGACGAGGCTTTTAGAATCCGAGAATGAACAAAACATTGCTACGTTACAGATCAAGGAAAGGAATACAATTTTTTTTCTCCATGTTGTCAATAGTTTTTTTTTTTTTTTTTTTAACAAAATGGATTTATCATAGTTTCAATCATGCCTTTATGTAATTTTTCACTACCAAACTATTTCTAACAACTGAAAGGCGTTTTAAAGTGCACTTGTTGGCTACAAATGAACATTATAAGCAACAAAGTACAAATGTAACATAAGTACAAATGAACATTATAAGTAACAAAGTACAAATGTAACATAAGTACAAATGAACATTATAAGTAACAAAGTACAAATGTAACATAAGTACAAATGAACATTATAAGTAACAAAGTACAAATGTAACATAAGTACAAATGAACATGAGTACAAAATACAAAAGAACATAAGTACAAAGTACAAATGAACATAAGTACAAATGAAATTATAGTACAAAGTACAAATGTAACATAAGTACAAATGAAATTATAATACAAAGCACAAATGTAACATAAGTACAAATGAACATAAGTACAAAGTACAAATGTAACATAAGTACAAATGAAATTATAGTACAAAGTACAAATGTAACATAAGTACAAATGAAATTATAGTACAAAGTACAAATGTAACATTACAAATGAACATTATAAGCACATGTTGGCTACAAATGTAACATTACAAATGAACATTATAAGCACATGTTGGCTACAAATGAACATTCCCTTGGTCTAACCAAAGAAAAACATGGCACTCATTGATTTGGTAATGTTACTTTTACTACAAGTTGATTGGTTAACCTAATAATTGCATTGCTGCTATTGGATGTGAGCAGAACGCATTCGTATTCGGATAATGCCATATAGCGACATCTCACAAAATTTTGAGGTTATCATCCTATGGCAGTAATGCAAGTACCACAAAAATTTACGAGGTAGCGCTATATGACATTTTAAGCATGAAGCAGATAGAAAAAGGCTCCAATAATTAGTTATAATTTTGTGTGTGTGTAAAATCGTGTTTTTTTAAAGAAAAGCCACCTATATAGATAAAATTAAAAAACAAAATGTGTAAATGGTATTATCTTTCTTTTTAGTCTTTTTGTTCTGTTGTATTGTGAAAATAAATACACTTGGTTAGTCCCAAAATGTTTATTGCTACAAGGAGGACAAATTAATGAGTCACAGAACACACATAATAAGAATTACTATTGATTGGGAACACATATCATTAAGCTATTAGAACTGAGGTTATCAGTCAATGACAGATGCTCCACAGTATTATGTAGAAATTGACAGGTCAATATTGGGCATATTGCTTTTTTACTTAGAGCGCGTGCATCTCTCTAATTTATTTCCAGATTCGTACTCGTTCTCCTTATTTGTTTATATTCACTCGGATGTCCTCTGGCTGTCCTCTAGTGGCAAGTTTTAAGTGTAGTAATTTTGTAAATGTGTAATTTTTATGTATAAATTTGTAATTTTTACTATGCTACAAAGCAGAAAATACTCATGTATGGAATCTGAAAATAAAAATTTGAGTAGTCATGGCGCTAATGATCTGGTCCGAAGTCTTCAAATTTTAGGCGATAGGGAATAAGGATTAATTCTTTACTGAGGGAAAATGTTCTCTCATTTAAGTTATCACATGGGAAGATTGATAGCCAATTAACATTAGTGGAATTGATCTGAAATTTGATACTTCTAAAAGGATAATATGAGATCTTTGGAAATGAAAGCGCAAAGGATGTCCTTTGGCAAAAAATGTCCTTAATATCCCTATTTGTATAGACATTGGAAATCACAAATTCCACTGGATAAGAGTAAGTCACTAAAAGCTCTTTAGCAGCTGGAAAAAGGATAAGAGTTTCGAAGAAAATCGAAGTGGAAACAAATTGCTTCTGACAGTGAAATACAGGTTAGGACGAAAATCTTTCTGTTTTAAAGCGACTCTTTTTTTATCGGTCTTGGCGGTTCTGGTGAATATATAGAATCGTTAAAAAAGAAACTGCGGATTCAACAAAGAGATATATCCGTTTCTATATAGAAGAAAGTTCAAAGTTTTATTAGATTTAGAAAGATATAGAAATATAGAAGAAGGTTCAAAGTTTTATTTTATACAAAGGTCAATCAAATAATTAGTTGTATTGCATAAGAAAACAAAACAGGATAGAAATTTTACACTAACTTTATTTGTAACTTAAATTTTCATTAAAAATCTGCTTTTAAATGTAGTTACCTCCGTTATTTAAAAATTTCCCGATGCCTTCTGTAAAGAAATCCTGTCCAATATACGATAAATAATTTTTTGGGTTGTAGCGTTCCCCTCATAGAGGCCGATGTTGGCTTTTAAATGCTAATGAAGATAAACCAATAATTGTGGTGTAATTAACGATACTTCTATGAATATTTGCTTCTATGTTTATTGAACTATGAGAAGGGGCATGGAGTCGCCCCTCTACCATAGTATAGCATCGCCTTCGGCCTTCAATCCTACTTGTGTCTAGTCATGATCCGCACGGTTACAACAAGAAGCAACCCTAGAATGGAAGCTCGTCAAATGGCGTATTGATAGCGAAGTACAGGGTGGTTATAATTAAAGTTACCCTGTTTAGACCTATGTAGTATCCGCTTTAGTGGAAGGATGTCGAAGAAACATGATACTTAGGTTGTATGGATCACGGGGAACAGAAATATGCAATAAAAAAAATAGTTCAAATTTTAACAGCCAGGTGAGAAAGCGGCGCATGAAAAACACACACACACACAATTTATAACTTAAAAACTTTATTTAATTATAATATGTGTTCAATGCGCATTCCATTCACGTCAAGCACATGTTCAAAGCGTGTTATGGCGTGTTCAACAGTGGCACGAAGGGTTTCTTGATCAATTGCAGCAACGTGACGTGTTATGCTTGCTTTCAATTCATGCAGAGTCCGTATGCTTCCTCCATAGACACGATCTTTCAGGAATCCTCACAACCATAAATTACAGGGATTCAAGTCCGGAGAACGCGGAGGCTAAGAAGTCGGAAAACTTCTTGAAATTATCCGTTGATCTTAAAAATGGGCACGAAGCGATGCCGTCACTGGTCTAGGTGGTGCACCATCTTGCATGAAGACACTAGTCCCTAATATTCTCGTTCTTGTAACGCAGGAATGACTTGCTGCTGAAGAAGGTCGCGGTAACGGGTACCCGTAACGGACACTTTTGTGGGCCATAAAGAATGTTCTCCTCAAAAAAAAAAAAAGATCAAGAATGAAATCAGCAATAAAACTACACCATGCAGTAATATAATCAGGATGTTCATGCACATCATTAGGACTTGCAGTACCCCATATGAGACAGTTCTGAGTATTAACTGCTCCGTCTAGGGTAAAATGAGCCTCGTCCAACCACAAAATGTTCCAAGGCCATGAATTGTCAACGGCTATTCTGTCTAAAAAAATTCTAACAAATTGATTTCGTTTCTGTGGGTCTGCAGGATTCAGCGCTGCACATGATGGACCTTGTATGGATAACACTTTACAATGGATTGAAGAACCTTTCATAGTGTAGACCAAGGGAGGGACAAATCACGTGCCACCGCTCGAGCACTTGATGAAGAATATTGCGAATCGGACGCTCTTTCGACCACGGTAAGAGCGACTTCTTCCGCAGTTTCATTTGAAATCCGTTTCCGTCCTCTTCGTTGTACCACACCCAACTCTACAGTCTTTTTAAATTTAATAATGATCTTTTTCAGAGCCTGCCTGGACATAGGCCCTTTCCGTAAGCCTTTCAAGCGCCGATATTCTCGTAGTGCAGCTGACAAATTATTGCTGTTTTAATAAAACAACTTTATCAGTAAAGCTCTTCCTTTCTTCTCTAACGGCATGGCGAAGAATGATTTTGCGGCAATGAGTACTGGCTTTTTAAACTACTCTAAATTTGCATAATGGCCTTTATCGTACAGGAAAACCACCATCTATCGGCCGAAATTGAAACTATTTTCATTGCAGATTTCTTTCCCCCATGATCCATACAACGTAAATATCAAGTTTCTTCGACATCCTTCCACTAGAGTGGACACCACGTAGGTCTAAACAGGGTAACTTTAATTATAACCACCCTGTACTTAACACCTCGTCATCCGAGTGGTATAATCGGTTTCAAAGTTCTTGTTTCATTTGACTAGAAACATGGCGATCACAAGGTGAAAGGTATGAGGAAGGTCATCATACACTTCCTACCTAAACGTTTTCAGAAATCCGTTTGTTTTGCTGCATGCGGTCTTACATTGTCAAGCAGGGGCACAATATCTTTCGAGGATGAGAAACCTGTGTTCCAAATTTGTTTTCAGTCTGGCATTTTATTCCTTGTGTCGGCGTCCTGGTCTAAGAGTAGCGCGTCTTCTTCGTGATCTGGAGTACCGGGTTCGAGTCCTGGTTCGTCTTCTTTACCCTCTGTTTTATCTGTGAGGTGTGTGAAAGAGGCCCTCTGTGTAAAGCGGTTGTGAAAGCGAGCGTGTGAGCGTCATCTTCATATGAGCTAGAAGTCAGACTTCTGCCATCGGGTGCTCAGAGGCCTTTGCCCTCAGAAGATACTGCACAAAACTCGGCTTATAATCGATGACATCGTCAGCGAGCTTGTCTATGACACGTGCCAACAACAACATTTTACTCTTTGTAATTATGGGGTTGTTTGTGTTTGGCCAGACAGACAGACAGACTTCTGAATAATTTTCGTTCAAAATTTAATAGAAATATACAAATTTGGAAACAAAAGTTTTGTATATTTCTTCCAAATATACAAATTTGGAAGAAAACAAAAATTAATAGAAATATACAAAAACCATATACCAAATTTCATCCGTCTTATTCAAAGGCTTTTTGTGTCATTGTTAAGATATAGTCATACAGAGGAGCAGATAGATAGATAAAAACACTAAAGTATCCTGAAGCGTGGAGATTCGTCTAAATCTTAAGTTTGATTATTTTGGCGATTGTGATATGTCTTCTTAATATGATTCGTATACAGTAAAGTAAGTCATATCACTGACTCTCCGACCCACCCGAAGGCACACGGATAAATAATACTGAATGACCGGACCGCCGAAACAGCGGGAACTGTGGTTGAAAGGGCCATCACCGGCCACGGTACAACCCTTCCCGAAGGAAGTACGTCCCGTCATCGATGGGAGGAGCCAGATCCCTACCTTTTCGTGTACTATTCAGAGTGGCGAGATTCAACCACCATGTCGGAAGCATCTCATCCTCATTTCGAGGTGCCCCCCGGCGGGATATACAATAATGTAAATAAAATCTGTTCAAGGATTTTCAAATAAAGCCAATTATTGCTGAGAAACCACAAAAATGCTGAGAGTTCTTGCGTAATATTCTCGCAATAATATACAGATGATATATAAAAATGAATAAAAAAAATTTAGAAATCGTTGTGCAACAGAGTTATAAAGCAGCCTCATTGTAAAATACCTCATAGTAAAAATTTATGTTATAAGAAAAAAAATTATATTGATCAAAAATTATAAGTTATAACTTTAAATTTTTGTAACTAAAAGAAATTTATGTAAGGGAAATATTGCTTACAAAAATAATTTTCTTTAGGAAGCCTCCTATTATTTACAAAACAGTGCTATAAGGATTCGTATATTGAAATTTCGGCCTTATTTCCGTTTCTTTAAATCCTTTATTTGTCTACCCATATTTTTTCGGGTTCTATTTCTTAGAAAAGTTCTATGAAGACCGGAAGTTTTCGTAAAATTGGTGCCACAACATAACTGCATGTTTTTTATCTTGAATACTTTTTTTATTGAATGTGTAAATGTATTCATGTATTTTCTAATAAAAACCGAATTCTTAGGAAAATTGTATTCAAAATTCTATTTTTCAATTTTTTTCTATCGGGAATTTATAAAAATATCTATTCTTGTCCGTTTCCTACCGTAAAAATTATTCTGATTTTTGGGTTCCCAGACAAATAAAATGTATCATTTTTTGAACGCTGTATTGATTGCAATTGATGCTATTCTGTTACACAAAAATGTATTTATTTGTACAACTTTTACAAACAAATATATGTAAAATTGAAAATAATACAAAAAAAGCAGATTACGTGATAATGATTAAGAACAGTTTTTAAACACTTTTATTCAAAATTTGTTGCATGATTGTAAAGATGCAATTTTACTATCAAATTTTCAATAATTTACAGATAGTTTTGATTACTAATAGGTTTGAAATTTTGTACACTTGTAAGTTTTGATGACCACATACTATTATAATATTTACAGATTATAATTGTTAGTTTATCGAACAGAAAATTAAGCTTTATTTCCTTAACCGTGATTCATCTTGGCAGTGAATTTAACAATAATTCCAAAATAAACTATTTTTATTTATTCTATTATTTATTAAATGTGGACTTTTAATTAAATTTAAACTAATTAATTTAATTAATTTTTCAAATATAGTAGAAGGAACGTAAAAAAAGGCACACGCATGCACAAAAATAAATGTCCAAAAATAAAATAAAAAGAATATATAAAAGAATAATAAAATAAAAAGCATATCTTTAAACAGAAATATAAAAATTATTTAAATGATAAGAAAATATAATTCTTTCAATTCCGAAACAGAAAAATTGTTTTAAGCAGTAACGAAAAACATGGAAAGCGCAGACGATTTTGTATGGCTGAACTTGAAATGAAAATAAAAATGAGATAATAACAATCTCGGAACATTTGTTGTTCTTTTTCTTTTTTTTTCATAAATAAAGGAAATAAATCGAGAAAGCATTTTAATTGAAAAAGAAACATAATCTCGAGTTGCTGATGTTTTTCTCTTGTTTAGATCTTTCGGTGCCCGATAAAAAACAATAAAAGAAAGATTCAATTCTGTCGTCTTCTACACTGATGTTTTCTCCATTTGTATATTTTTAGAAAATTTGCTATTAATTACATAGCAGGTGATAATGTACACACGCAAAAAAACATTATTATTATTGTAATGTGCTTAAAAGTAAATATAGTAATTAAATGGACGGAAAGTAGTGTCACGTAATATATTTATAAAAGTTTGATGTTGTGCTCAAAATTTTAGAATAGAAGAAAAATTAAAACCATATATACATTTTGGTCACCTTTTTTTGACAATTTGAAGCTTTGATTTGATAAATAATTGTATTTTTAGTCCACAAACATCACACCAGATTTCATTAATCCTATCAATTGTGTTTTTGTGTTTATCACTTGTACTCGAATACAAAAGTGGAATTCTGCAAAAAAATCACTCAGATTTGGTTCAAATTTTTATATCTATATTTTACATTCTAGAGAAGTGTAATACATTTTATCTATTTACCTCTTTACTTTTTTATAGTTTTCATTTGTACTTGATTAATTAAACAGACAGACTCCCTGTTAATGATATTCATTCAAAATTTAGTTAAAGTATGCAAATGCTAAATACAAAATTCACTCGGTCAAGTTCAAAGTCATCGGATTCGGATACACAGATATAGAACCAAAAGTGCATTTTTTTGGACTCAAGGGTTCTAAAATATGGAAAGTTATCAAAATACCGAGGTCGAATTTCTTAAGGACTGTATTATTTTCTAAACTTATACGAGAAAATGAAAAGGGACGTTAATCCTACAAAAATAACTAACCTAAACTGGAGTTGTCTTCTTCATAAACTTTTAAATCTCTTGGATAAATGAAATTAAAATCCATGCCATAACTTGTGCTGCAGCAAATGTTTTTTAGAAAAATTCTTGATATCATAAAAGTTTTTGATGTGAAATCAAGATTTCCCATTACAAGACGAAAATTTGTTTTTATAAAAGTTCAAAGGAACCTTATTTAATAAATTGAAGTAAACAGATGAGATTAATAAGCTGCTTTTTTATGTGATAAAGTCAGACACACACATAATAAATAAAAGCAGAAAAAATTCTTTTAGATTCAAAACAACTTTTAAAGAAGAAAAAAATTTCTTATTGAGATATTTTGAGCAACTCCTCAAAGCCCTAAGCGCGTTTAAAAGAAGAAAATAGCAATTAATCCGTTTTATTTATTTAAATGAATTATTTGTTTTTCCGGAAATATATATTATATGATGTAAAAATAGGCTGTTATTTAGTTTTTAGTGAAACAATAAATTTAGATATAACATTAACTAGCAGATTTCTTAACTTAAAATATAGAAACACGCTAGAGAAAAATTTAGAACAATTAAGATTTTTGCTCTGCTATTTCATTTATTACTAGCCGCCTTTGGTAGCCAGTTGGCTTACCGGAATAAATGTTTACTCAAAATTCCAATTAAACATTTAATGTAAATATGCTTTAATGGGGTTTTCAGCAAAATATTTTTAAGTTTCAAATTTTGATAGTTCTATAGTCATTTTATAGAATTTTCAAATGTCAATTCTATTGTCAAACTATTTTATAGGCCTTCCATGATTTTTTTTTCATTCTGCTATGAATTTCCTAGTTTTGTGTCATTTCCACCAAAATATGACCTTTAATTTTAAAAAGAAAGTGGTTAAATTTCCACTAATATAAAAATTTTGTTTCCAGAAATCAAGCATTTTTTTCTTAAAAAAAACAATGTTGTACAGAAAGTAGAATTGTTTAGAATTTTACTTGTACTACAGAATATTTTATTTAATAATTTATGCACTATCTCAAAGAATTATTCAATAAAAAATTAACTAATTGAATATAAAATTCAGTTAACAATTTGAGAAAGCAATTTTCAATTCATTAGTACGATGATATATTTATATACAGTCAATTATATGACAAAAAAAGAGTAGGGATCTTTAAAAATAAATATGCTTACAAAATTTCTTTAGAGCTCAGTTCTGAAACTAAATTTTAACTGTAAATGAGAGAATTTTTAAAAAGTATGTTAACCCATTAGCTACCCCCATCTTCATCTGGGAATTTTAGAATTTAAGTACACTTTTCAGCACCAAATAAATATTAAGTACAGTAGACAGTTTAGTTCAGTCTATATATATCTGTCAGTATTGTGTGTTGCAGAAAATATGCATTCTGTGTTTCGTTTCTTTTTAATAATCGAACAAATTTGAAATTCGTCTGTAAATTGAATGGAACAGAATTGTTCATTTGAAGCATTTTGGCTTAGTTTTTATATTATAATGAAATAACGTACATAAAAATGTAATTTAGAGGTTATAGTATCAATTTGTTACTTACCCAATCTTTTGTTTTTTATTGAAAAGATTTTATTGCCCATTTTATAATTATACTCTTTATAAAAACTGTCAATATTTTTATAACAAAGTATGATTGGAATATAATTATACTTTTACATAACTTTTTGTGCATATATCTAACTGATCGAGCTGAAAATTTAAGAAAAACTTCTGGTAATTAATAGCTTAAAAGGACACTTTCAACAAAAATCTACTCATTATAGATAAATAAGCCAAGTTTTCAGACTCACATCTTCAACAAAGGAAAGGAAAAAAAAAAAAAAAAAAACAGATTGAGATATTTGTAATAACAATGAAAACAATTTTTAATTTTTTTACGACATTCAAATTTATTGTTAAAAATAATAAAAATATTTATTTTAAATTAACTAAAAAAAAAATAAGAGAGAAAAATTTTGTATCTTTCCTTAAAAATTGAACCACAATTAATTGTGGATCTCTGAAAAATCAATGTTTTGATTTTTCAGATTATGTAAAAATCGCTTTTCGCTCAAATAGTTTTAGAAGTTACGGAGAAAAAATCATCAATTAATTGAATTAATTGAAATTCTATCAAATTTTTAAAAAAAAAATATTCCCAACATATACAATTTCCTTTTCCAAGATGTATCTATTGACTCAAATTTTAATGATCTGCTTGCTCTGCAGAGCTCCAGAATACACTCATTCAACCCTTGTCGTAATAAAAATAAATGTGCTTGCGTGTATTGTAGGCACTCTATAAATCAGACTGTTTGACCTAGAGTTATTAAACTTGGCATATATCATCATAATTTCTGAAAATATTACACTATAAAATTTTTTACATCTTCTGAAAATTTAAAAAAGTTTCTTGTCATTTTTTACCCTTTTCATTCCATATAATTTTTTTTATTATTCATTAAATTAAAAAAAAATATTAATAGTATATTTGAAACAATATAATTTATTACTCAATTGGAACTTCGATATTTTTCATTGATGTTACTAATATTTCATTTCGCTGTTTTGTTACATAGTTGATGATTAAGATGTGAAGACTCGGCTTATTTTAGAGAGTTGAAAGGTTTTGGCTTTCTTTTAATCCTTTCGAAGTTATCTCCAGTTCGCAAAAATTATTGGTTTTCCTCTATTTTTCGAACAAACAAAAATAAAAACTCTAACTAGTAAACATTTACAAAGGTTTTAAAGGTTTAAAAGTTTTAAAATGTAGAACTCTTGAAGCGCTTTACTGCCACCCTGCAGAAGTTGTAGTTGGAAGCGCTAAACGCGTTACGGACGACGAAGTTAATAAATATTCGAAATTTTTGTTGTACTTATATTTAAAACTTCATTTAGAATCAAAAAATGATGAAAAAATTTTCTTTATGGGCTGTTCACTTTTAAACATTGTAGCTCTTTTCTGCAATATAAATTTGATGCATAGATTAGAAAAATATAAAACACAATGGACAAATTCATATAAGCTTCTAAAATAGAATGAGTTAAGTATGCATCAAAATTTGAAATTTAAAAATATTTTGCTGAGGAGGTCATTAAGACCAATTTATACAAGATATTTAATTGAAAATCTTAGAAATCTTTATTCCTCTCGAACCAAATAGCCTCCAAAGGCTACTAGCTTTTAATATATGTAAAGATATAATAGATGATTTATTTCTTTTTTCTCTATTATCGTTGGTATTAAAAAAATAAAGAAACTAATATAGTTTAGGCGAAAGTTTCATGATTAACTATGCAACATACAAGGCATTAATATTTCAAAATCTTCTCGAATATTGAATTTTTTTGCTTATTCAATATGGCATACAAATAAATAGCTCCTCTCAGCTTGTGAAATTAAATAACGAAACTCTTGACTTCGTTTAATTCGTCATCCACTACGCATCGCGAAAATATTTTACTACCTCTTAGAGAGATTGATTAGTACTAATGTGATGATGGTGTATATACAAGCTGATTTTAATTTTCTTACTTATATTGAAGTGCATTTTCTAAAAGCACTCAACCTCTGATCTTTAGTCTGGTTTTATAAATTTCTTTCTTTCCTGTTTTTGAAATTGGCCTCTTGCTTTTTAGAAGTTCTCTGTTCATTCAAATTTAGAGTTTTTTTGGAAATTTTTAAACATTTGTGTCCGAACTAATCATATCGCAGCAATTAATTTATGAAAAAATCCGCGATATATATTGTTACGAAATTTCCGGGGTTCGTTTGGATAGTGGATGTTATATGGTGTGAAGAACGCTCAATCCCCAGGCGGCAGTAGAAAATAAAACAACGACGTTTATTTACAAGAAGCCACACAGGACAGCACAAAGACGACAACTATATACAGCACAGAAGACGATTATCTTCAGCCGAGACGTGCAGCAACAACAGCATACACAGCAGCATATATCAAGACAGACAGACAGTAGCGCACAGCTTAGTTCAGCACTAGCTTCACTCCTTCGCTGCTCCGCTAATCTCCGGGAGGCCAGTTCTTTACAGTCGATTCCGACTACTTTGCCCTAACAGCTGCAGCCGCCTCCTTTTATAGGTCTCAGGAGGCGACCAATCAGGAACGTTTGAGGCGTATCTCGGTTCCTACTGGACGGATCGGGAAAATTCTCTATGTTTCGGGTATAATCTATTTTGGCACCAAAGTCGCCAAATTCGTCGCCAAGTCGTTAAATGGTCGCCAAGCTCTGGAACCTCCGACGCAACATCGGACTCCGTCCAGTACCGATGACTGTAAAACATTCTTTCCGTTGGTGGAACCAACTATGCTGGGAAGCAGGATTACTGATTCGTAACAATATTTTCAGATGAAAAAATTTCAAATTGACGTAAATAAAAATATTTTCTTTTATTCCAGTAAATAAACGAAGTTCTGAAAATATTATGAAATCTAACTTTTATATTACCCTTCCGTCCTGTGAATCTTATTCAGTAATACAGTCTTCACATTCTAATTTTTGAATAAAAAAACAAACAAACTCCAATCTTCTGCAACGAAATCTGATCGAGTTATAAAGTTGTGAATATCATTATTTGAGGAAAATGATCCATTTCACTATTTTTGGCCAATCAGTTTTTGGAAAAGTTTTCGGGCACTGATTGGTGAATCTGCTGCGAGATAATTAAGGAAGTGTTCTAAAATTATGCCTTTTATGAAATAGTGTTCAAATGTACAGATCCTGATCAGCTTAGGCATAATAGAATGAAATTGGGAATCTAATCCAATCTTTTTTTTATTTAAAACGTTGGTGTTTCGATAATGTTTTATTAAACATTTCTCATAGGACATAGCGTCTGCATAAAATTCTAAAATTGGTAATTTATCAAAACATTTATTGACTCAAACTTCATAAAATTATAATTCTTTATTTCATTTATATAATTCTTCCTATTTTATGTATAAGCCCATTACCAGCTGTTTAGAAATTAGCAATTGTGCACCAACTAGAGGAGATATCTTTTATATATAAATCATGTTTGCTTTAAACAATACAAGATTATTGAATTAATTATATAGATATTTAAAAGATCACAGAAAACATTTTCTTGCATTTGTTTTTTTCAGAAAATATCACACTTTACATTTATTTTATTCCATACAGACATGTGCTGGAAATAACAGTCTTTTATGTAAAGTTTGTAATGAGAATTAACAATCTTTTAATTTGGGTTAATGTTTAAGTTTTTTTAAAGTTTTACGTCTAAGTCTTTTGTTAATGTGATGGCAATACGTTGATAATGGCAAATTTTTCTCGAGCACGACTAACTTGCTCGTAAAGGAAAATTTTTATTTTTATTTTAAGTTAGTCACTTTTAGCAACCAGATGGTTCGACGGGATTAATATTCTCTGAAATTTTTACTTAAATATTTTATGTAACTTAAGAGATTTTTTCGCAAAAAAAGTTTTAAGCTTCAATTTTTGATAGTTCATATAACTCACAGCAATATTGAAGTCTTATGCTATTTTGTTCATTCTACTATGCATCTACCAAATTTTCTGTCAGTTCCAGTAAAATTAGAGCTTTAAATTAAAGTGGAAATGGTTAAACTTTAATTAATATAAAAATTGTTTTGCAAACACATTTCTTAAGAATATGAGTTTAGAAAATTGAATGAAGTCTGAATGCACTAAAGAATATTTTTTTATAATTTACGCATTACCCGAAAGAATTATTCAATTAAAAATTTTTTTCTGATTCATCATAAACTTTCAAAATTTTACTTTCAAAGGGATTTCGGTAACTTAAATAGTAATTTTTTTATTTTGTTTAAATCATTTAAGACTTTTAATAAAAGCGTATCAATATAACTATTTGAAAAGTTCATATAAATCTTTTTCTTATGCTTATCTTTCTATCGAGGAACTTATAAATTTTTTTTTCATGTTTATTTAATTTCTTCAGACTTGTGCTGAAAAGTATATATTTCTATTTTTATGAAGTGAGAGTCAATTTAATCTTTTAATTTGAGCTTTTATCAAGATGATGGCAGTATATTGATTAAAGCTAATTTTTTCCATGAACACGTAACTGGATCATGGAAGCAAAATTTTTCTATTTCGTGTGTGATAAATTATTTGGAAATATTTAATTATTATTTGTACTAAAACGTTTTTTAAAGAATTTTTTAAAATAAAAACAATTTATTAAACTTATTTATTCGTTTCAAAATTTGGACAATTGAAAAGATAATGTTGTGAATTTTACGATGATGCAAAAATAATTTCTTTACTGTAATAATTTACGGATGTTATCAAGGGGAAACTTCAAACATTCTTTTAATTTTTAATTAAATAAGATCCTAGTTGAAATTTCAAAAAAAAAAAAAAATCCCAGATGCACATTCCCTTCCTCCAAAGTATATATGTGTTAAAAGTTTAAAAATTTTTCTCCGAGAGGGACATTTCCATCTTCCTAGGTATATATATATGTCAAGTTTGGTAAATTTAGATCAAAGATTTTGTCTGTAGAGCATCAACATCTATGCGGCGCAAACACACACACACACACACACACACACACACACACACACACACACACACACACACACACACATATACATGCGCTCATACATGACATGTATACATACAGATAAACAGAGATCTGTATAGATACGTTATTACAGTATATATATATATATATATATATATACTGTAATTTTTTTATTAGCTTTATTAATCCATTTAATATAGTCGATTGATAAATACTACATTTTTCAATGATAGTTTGATTAAATTAACTTTGTTCTGATTAATCAAATGACTTCTAATACAAATATTCAATTATTAAGCTGGTTACTTCTTAAAGACATCCAAAGAAATAATTTTAATTATCTATATATAATAATTATTCTTAGAATTTTATATAATTTTTCTTATGATTATATGTAATAAATCTTATTCTTATACTTCCTCACAAATTTTTATTCTTATCAAAAACAACAAGATGGGGATAAATTTTAGCTTAAAAAAGTGCAACAATAATGAAAATCAAAGATATAAATGAACATTTAAAGTGTTGATTTGTAATTTGTTTTTCACATCTGTAGCACGCATGACTTCATACAATGAAATCTTTGGTACACCAAAAGCATTTCCATAGACCACGAAGTCGCCCGTAAAGTATAGAAGAAAACTGATTTGCATTTCTCAGGGAATGAAATGCACTACTATTTTGTATGCATATAAAATAAAGCGGTGTATTATTTCATGTCTATTTATGAGTAGTAAGAAGTGGTTATAAGAATAGTATATAATGATAAAGAAATGCAGGAATAAAGTGCAAAAGAATAAAAACCAATTAATTTTTCTCTTTGAATCTGTAGCACGCATGACTTCATACAATGAAATCTTTGGTACACCAAAAGCATTTCCATAGACCACGAAGTCGCCCGTAAAGTATAGAAGAAAACTGATTTGCATTTCTCAGTGAATGAAATGCACTACTATTTTGTAGGCATATAAAATAAAGCGGTGTATTATTTCATGTCTATTTATGAGTAGTAAGAAGTGGTTATAAGAATAGTATATAATGATAAAGAAATGCAGGAATAAAGTGCAAAAGAATAAAAACCAATTAATTTTTCTCTTTGAATCTGTAGCACGCATGACTTCATACAATGAAATCTTTGGTACACTAAAAGCATTTCCATAGACCACGAAGTCGCCCGTAAAGTATAGAAGAAAACTGATTTGCATTTCTCAGTGAATGAAATGCACTACTATTTTGTATGCATATAAAATAAAGCGGTGTATTATTTCATGTCTATTTATGAGTAGTAAGAAGTGGTTATAAGAATAGTATATAATGATAAAGAAATGCAGGAATAAAGTGCAAAAGAATAAAAACCAATTAATTTTTCTCTTTGAATCTGTAGCACGCATGACTTCATACAATGAAATCTTTGGTACACCAAAAGCATTTCCATAGACCACGAAGTCGCCCGTAAAGTATAGAAGAAAACTGATTTGCATTTCTCAGTGAATGAAATGCACTACTATTTTGTATGCATATAAAATAAAGCGGTGTATTATTTCATGTCTATTTATGAGTAGTAAGAAGTGGTTATAAGAATAGTATATAATGATAAAGAAATGCAGGAATAAAGTGCAAAAGAATAAAAACCAATTAATTTTTCTCTTTGAATCTGTAGCACGCATGACTTCATACAATGAAATCTTTGGTACACTAAAAGCATTTCCATAGACCACGAAGTCGCCCGTAAAGTATAGAAGAAAACTGATTTGCATTTCTCAGTGAATGAAATGCACTACTATTTTGTATGCATATAAAATAAAGCGGTGTATTATTTCATGTCTATTTATGAGTAGTAAGAAGTGGTTATAAGAATAGTATATAATGATAAAGAAATGCAGGAATAAAGTGCAAAAGAATAAAAACCAATTAATTTTTCTCTTTGAATCTGTAGCACGCATGACTTCATACAATGAAATCTTTGGTACACTAAAAGCATTTCCATAGACCACGAAGTCGCCCGTAAAGTATAGAAGAAAACTGATTTGCATTTCTCAGTGAATGAAATGCACTACTATTTTGTATGCATATAAAATAAAGCGGTGTATTATTTCATGTCTATTTATGAGTAGTAAGAAGTGGTTATAAGAATAGTATATAATGATAAAGAAATGCAGGAATAAAGTGCAAAAGAATAAAAACCAATTAATTTTTCTCTTTGAATCCGTAGCACGCATGACTTCATACAATGAAATCTTTGGTACACTAAAAGCATTTCCATAGACCACGAAGTCGCCCGTAAAGTATAGAAGAAAACTGATTTGCATTTCTCAGTGAATGAAATGCACTACTATTTTGTATGCATATAAAATAAAGCGGTGTATTATTTCATGTCTATTTATGAGTAGTAAGAAGTGGTTATAAGAATAGTATATAATGATAAAGAAATGCAGGAATAAAGTGCAAAAGAATAAAAACCAATTAATTTTTCTCTTTGAATCTGTAGCACGCATGACTTCATACAATGAAATCTTTGGTACACTAAAAGCATTTCCATAGACCACGAAGTCGCCCGTAAAGTATAGAAGAAAACTGATTTGCATTTCTCAGTGAATGAAATGCACTACTATTTTGTATGCATATAAAATAAAGCGGTGTATTATTTCATGTCTATTTATGAGTAGTAAGAAGTGGTTATAAGAATAGTATATAATGATAAAGAAATGCAGGAATAAAGTGCAAAAGAATAAAAACCAATTAATTTTTCTCTTTGAATCTGTAGCACGCATGACTTCATACAATGAAATCTTTGGTACACTAAAAGCATTTCCATAGACCACGAAGTCGCCCGTAAAGTATAGAAGAAAACTGATTTGCATTTCTCAGTGAATGAAATGCACTACTATTTTGTATGCATATAAAATAAAGCGGTGTATTATTTCATGTCTATTTATGAGTAGTAAGAAGTGGTTATAAGAATAGTATATAATGATAAAGAAATGCAGGAATAAAGTGCAAAAGAATAAAAACCAATTAATTTTTCTCTTTGAATCTGTAGCACGCATGACTTCATACAATGAAATCTTTGGTACACTAAAAGCATTTCCATAGACCACGAAGTCGCCCGTAAAGTATAGAAGAAAACTGATTTGCATTTCTCAGTGAATGAAATGCACTACTATTTTGTATGCATATAAAATAAAGCGGTGTATTATTTCATGTCTATTTATGAGTAGTAAGAAGTGGTTATAAGAATAGTATATAATGATAAAGAAATGCAGGAATAAAGTGCAAAAGAATAAAAACCAATTAATTTTTCTCTTTGAATCTGTAGCACGCATGACTTCACACAATGAAATCTTTGGTACACCAAAAGCATTTCCATAGACCACGAAGTCGCCCGTAAAGTATAGAAGAAAACTGATTTGCATTTCTCAGTGAATGAAATGCACTACTATTTTGTAGGCATATAAAATAAAGCGGTGTATTATTTCATGTCTATTTATGAGTAGTAAGAAGTGGTTATAAGAATAGTATATAATGATAAAGAAATGCAGGAATAAAGTGCAAAAGAATAAAAACCAATTAATTTTTCTCTTTGAATCTGTAGCACGTATGACTTCATACAATGAAATCTTTGGTACACTAAAAGCATTTCCATAGACCACGAAGTCGCCCGTAAAGTATAGAAGAAAACTGATTTGCATTTCTCAGTGAATGAAATGCACTACTATTTTGTAGGCATATAAAATAAAGCGGTGTATTATTTCATGTCTATTTATGAGTAGTAAGAAGTGGTTATAAGAATAGTATATAATGATAAAGAAATGCAGGAATAAAGTGCAAAAGAATAAAAACCAATTAATTTTTCTCTTTGAATCTGTAGCACGTATGACTTCATACAATGAAATCTTTGGTACACTAAAAGCATTTCCATAGACCACGAAGTCGCCCGTAAAGTATAGAAGAAAACTGATTTGCATTTCTCAGTGAATGAAATGCACTACTATTTTGTAGGCATATAAAATAAAGCGGTGTATTATTTCATGTCTATTTATGAGTAGTAAGAAGTGGTTATAAGAATAGTATATAATGATAAAGAAATGCAGGAATAAAGTGCAAAAGAATAAAAACCAATTAATTTTTCTCTTTGAATCTGTAGCACGCATGACTTCATACAATGAAATCTTTGGTACACGAAAAGCATTTCCATAGACCACGAAGTCGCCCGTAAAGTATAGAAGAAAACTTATTAGCATTTCTCAGTGAATGAAACACTGAATTTAACACTTCTAACACTGAATTTCTAACACTGAAATTAACATACCTTTTAACTAATGAGAAAGCATGCCCCAAATCTTTCCATTTTGTTGATTACAATATTTTAAATTGAGAATCAAGCTCATGTGCATTTTAAACAAAACTTTTAATGCTCTTTATTTCTTTGGAACAATCACAATTCGTCCAATTCTGCTTTGAGAATTTGTTCTGGAGCATTTCGAACCTCACTAGTGCATATACTTTATGTTCTCTGTCATCAGCTATCACTCGGTTTACGACGTAAAAAACTATCTGCCCAGTACTACCTTCGAGCTTTGTCTATTCCGAAGCACCCCTTGTCCTCTATGACATTTCCGGTGAGTCTTAGGAGACTTCATAATGCTCGACCTTCCCACATTCTTCCATTTTGTAAGAGAGCTAAATCTCTCCTTCACGATTCCGAGCTCCATGATAAGGTGATCCAGATTTCTGATCTCTTTCCCTTTCCCCCGTGGAATTTTTCTCAGTTTTCCTTTTTAAATCCCTTTTCTATAGTTTTGAGAAGCAGAATACTGCCCCTATTGTCTACCAGAATCTGTTTAATTCTCATCGATGTCAGTATCTAGATTATTTAAAAGTTTTTACGTATGGTTCAAAGTCAGACGGTCATGTTGGTTGCGGTATTGTTTTTGATACCGATACATTCAGTTATCGTCTAGATACATTGCTATCTGTGCTATCTGCTGAATTATTGGTAATTTTTTATGCTCTTCAGAGGATTTCACTCTCTTCTGAGCGTAAATTTTGTATATATACTGACAGTATGAGCTCATTGAAAATACTTTCCAATATTCAAAATCAGATTCATTCAGTTGCCCTGGAAATCCTGGGTCTTCTAAATATTCTCCAAAACAGGGGGTTTGAGATACTATTTTGCTGGATTCCGAGTCATGTCGGAATCACTGGTAATGAGCTCGCGGATAATGCTGCAAAGAGTGCGTCTTTGCTTCTACAGAGAGACATTCCCATTCAGTGATGCGAAAAATGCAATCAAACGTCATTTTTACTCACTCTGGCAGGAGTCATGGAACGATCAAATTAATAACAAACTTCACGCAATAAAACCTTTTATTTCTTTCTGGCCTTGTTTACCAATGCGAGAGCTAGACGTCAAATTGACTAGACTACGCATTGGTAGAGATGCCTAATCCACGATTTTTTGAATAACAAATAATATTGCTATTGTTATTTTTAAATATGCGTTCCAAATATCTGTTATTTCAATCATATTATTAATTAAAAATTATTACTTACTATTAAATATAAAATTTATTAATTGTAATTAATACTTAATTTACTAATTTAATCAACGTGTGATTGAATTAATTTATCTGTTTCAGCTTACTTCTTAAATTTTATTTTTTTTCTCAAAACTATTTATTTAATTTATTTATTAGAGTGAACCATTTTCTGGAAAAGATGAGTTAAAAATATATGTCATTTCTTTAAAATGTTTACTTTAGTCCTATATTCTACCAATAGATGGCGCCAGCAGTAAACAGAGTACATGTAATCAAAGTCAATCATGTCACGAGTAATTAAGAATGATCTGTATGGAATAGCGCATCATCCAATACGAATATCGGTCACTCCCGTAAAGTGGAGCGGTGACTTCGCACTTTCCAGTGAAGCCTCGCACTTTCCGGTGAAATCACCACTCCGATAAATTTCAGTGATATGCAATTCAATGATACGATACGATAATTCCAATAACCGGTCCGTTCACTTTTCAATCCAATCACAGATTTCTTTCGAGAGCTTCCATTGGACAGATCGTATCGATTCTTACTCTCCAGTAAAGTCACCGCTCCGGCAAATTTCAGTGATATTGTATCGATTGTTACTTTCTATCGTGATCCAAAACCTGTAATCGAAATATCTTCAGTACGATCGTATCAAGGATTTGAATCCCACCCCTCTTTGAAATGTATTGATCACTTGTATTTGTGACTTTTTGATATTGGTTGCGTAATAACCGCTCTGAAAATATTCGTCATCCCTACGCAATGGCCACACACGCTTTCCTCATGAAACACCTTTCATTCGGCGATCGAGCTCCATTATGATGCAAAATGATTTTAACGGTTCTTCACCTTTTAGTTGAGTGTCCTGATTTTAGTCATCATCGTTTAAGATTTTTTAATGCTTCAACAGTGGACATGCAAATGCTTGTGCGGGAATATCCCCACAAAAACCTTTTTAAATTTTTAAAAGCAAGTGATTTTATCATACTATTTAACATTTCATTATTTTATCACTTTTTTATATCTTGTTCACTATGTTAAGAGACACTGCCATGTAATTTTTTTCTATCAGTTTCTATTTTTACACAATTTTACATAAAATCACGTTCTTTATATTTTAACCGTATGTCTGGCGCAGTATGGTCAGGTTTCGCTTTTGCGTCACTAAACCTCACAATCCAATCCACAATTTCTCCAAAACTTTTCTCTTAGAATATTTTGTCATGAATGAAATAGCAATCGATTTTAAAACGTATAATGTAGTTTTACAAATATTTTTAAATTGCTCAAAAAATTCTTGCACCAACTCACAAAGAATATTAAAAGCCTACACATCTAAATATGGAAATAGCCTTTAACAGAAAATGTCAAATACCTGTAGATGTAATCATGGCATATTAACCAAAAGTTATACTCCCGGTATTTTTTTATGGAGAATCATTCATGATATGAAAAAGGGTGTTGCCATTGGAAATTACAAAGATTGTACAATTTTAAATTGGTCGGCAATCCCTCTATGAAAACTTTAGGCACAACAACTTTTAGTATTCATTATTACTTTTAAAATAGCATTTTCTCATAAGATGATCGATTGCAAAATAAATCTGGGTGGCTCCTTTTTTTCCCCACGACTCTGAATTTATATTTTCCCGTTTGTTACAATTATGAAAGGTGCTTTAGAATGAGGAGGGATCAACAATTTAAAAAAAAGAGAGAAACATTTTATTGAGTAGTATACATGTTTATTAGGTTACTATCTATAATCAACATTTATAATACAAATGTATATTCATCATCATAAATACAATAAATTCGAATTTTTAAAAGTAAGTCTTCATTTACAGTAAAGAAAATTAGAATTATTTTTTTTAAATCATGCACAGAAGATACACTATTTCTAAAAGCAACATGAAGATTACTTTGAAATAAAATGTAACCAATTACATCTGAAAGAAATTTTACACATTTCGTACAAAAATTTCTTTTTGTATAAATTTTCAAAAAGCAATTTAAATAATATTTACAATAATTAAATAGAAGTTAAATGCATTTATCGACGTCACTTACAATGCCAAAGGCAGTATATAACAACAAAATTTGGTTGAAATGTATTACCAGGTATACCTGGACAGTAACAATGAATACCAAGGTGTTAATTTCAAAAAAACACGATGAAACTAGCGACTTCGCTTCTTTGGCGATATGAAGGAAGTGAATTTTAGCCAAATGTAACTTTTGATATAAAATCTTTTGTATTGTAAGTGAACGCTTATGATCATAATAGAAAGCTCCTTCATTTGTTTTCAAAATAATGGTTAAGAATAAGTAGTTGAACAAGAATATTTCTACCAAAGTAACTTTCAGAAAAATCATTACTCTAACTATATTCAAAGAATGTAAGAATGTTTTCTTTAAAATCGTGGAGCATTTGGGAGATTTGCCTTATTTGGACTTCCATTCTAATCTTAATCAATCAAACATTTGTAATAATGAGAACGCAACTTTTGTTGTAACTTTATAAATGTGGTTTGTAAAATCATTTTTTATGAGAAATTTTTGCATGACAAGTTTTACATTTAAATAATTTAATAAAAGACTAATACTCCCTTCGCTTTTTAAAAAGTAAATAGCAAAATACATAATGTAATTCTTTAAGAGGAGCCAATTTGTCTAAAATTTATTAAAATAGTTAAATTCAAACAATTTAAAATTACGGACTTTAAAAAAATATTTATAAAAGTCGCTTAGATTTACTATAAGCAGTATCAAGGAAGGTCATTATTATGTTATGAAATATATTCAAAGAACAGTTTTTTTTTCGTAGAGATTAGGCATATTTCAAGGGCAAAATCATATCTTTGGAAAAAGACCCTACAATATGTTTTTAGACTTTCATTTTGCTATAAATATTTCAAGGAATCTATTGAATATTAAGACAAGAGACTGTTTTCAAAAGTCTGTTTTGACTTACAGACAAACTTAAACTATGGACATCGATATTCCATTTACCTGTTGGAACACGGAATTGAATTCAGGCTTGAAATTTTGAGTGCAAAATAAAGAAAACGATTTCGGCAACTATAGAGTAAAATAAATAAAACCAATTAGAGCGGGAGAGATGTTTTCTGTGTTTTTAATATTTGGTTGGTAAGTTGAAACTTTTTTCAAATCATCAAAAAATTAGGAAGGTCAAAAGACCAAAACAAAACAATTACAAAAACAACAAAAAAATCAGATTTGCACACAGAGCGTATATTGAAGCAATAAGTGAAAAAGTCTTTCTGATATTTGTCTTATGCGCTTCAAAGTCTTTTAAATGATCAAAAAATCAGAAAAATCAAATAAACAAAATATATTTATTCATAGAGCGACTCTTGTAGTAACTGCTGAGAGCTTCTCCTGCGTCTTAGGTATTTCGTTTGTAAAAGGAAAAATATTTTATATCATCAGTATATCAAGAATTCTAAATAGCTATAAGAGACTTACACACAGAATGAACAATATAGCAATAACTGAAAAATTCTTTCCTGATATTCCGCTTATAAGCTTCAACGTCTTTTTAATTTTCAACAAGATTAAGAAGGTCAAATAAACAAAACACATTTATGCATAGAGTGGCTATAGCAGTAATAGCTGAAAGTTCTTTCTGATTCTTCGGTATTTGATTTGGAAAAGGAAAAAATACTTCAAATCATCAAAAATAATCAAGAAGGCTAATGAAACAAGCAAAAGAGCCGCATCGTAGACTGAATAACTGAAAAATTCTTTCCCGGTAATCCTCTTACAAGCTGCAACGTCTTTTTAATTTCCAACAAGATTAAGAAGGTCAAATAAACAAAACACATTTATGCATAGAGTGGCTGTAGCAGTAACAGCTGAAAGTTCTTTCTGAGTCTTCGGTATTTGATTTGGAAAAGGAAAAAATACTTCAAATCATAAAAAAAACGTGAAGGCTAATGAAATAAGCAAAAGAGCCGCATCGTAGACTGAATAACTGAAAAATTCTTTCCTGGTATTCCTCTTACAAGCTGCAACGTCTTTTTAATTTTCAACAAGATTAAGAAGGTCAAATAAACAAAACACATTTATGCATAGAGTGGCTGTAGCAGTAACAGCTGAAAGTTCTTTCTGAGTCTTCGGTATTTGATTTGGAAAAGGAAAAAATACTTCAAATCATAAAAAAAATCATGAAGGCTAATGAAATAAGCAAAAGAGCCGCATCGTAGACTGAATAACTGAAAAATTCTTTCCTGTTATTCCTCTTACAAGCTGCAACGTCTTTTTAGTTTTCAACAAGATTAAGAAGGTCAAATAAACAAAACACATTTATGCATAGAGTGGCTATAGCAGTAATAGCTGAAAGTTCTTTCTGATTCTTCGGTATTTGATTTGGAAAAGGAAAAAATACTTCAAATCATCAAAATTAATCAAGAAGGCTAATGAAACAAGCAAAAGAGCCGCATCGTAGACTGAATAACTGAAAAATTCTTTCCTGGTATTCCTCTTACAAGCTGCAACGTCTTTTTAATTTTCAACAAGATTAAGAAGGTCAAATAAACAAAACAAATTTATGCATAGAGTGGCTGTAGCAGTAACAGCTGAAAGTTCTTTCTGATTCTTCGGTATTTGATTTGGAAAAGGAAAAAATACTTCAAATCATAAAAAAAATCATGAAGGCTAATGAAATAAGCAAAAGAGCCGCATCGTAGACTGAATAACTGAAAAATTCTTTCCTGTTATTCCTCTTACAAGCTGCAACGTCTTTTTAATTTTCAACAAGATTAAGAAGGTCAAATAAACAAAACACATTTATGCATAGAGTGGCTGTAGCAGTAACAGCTGAAAGTTCTTTCTGATTCTTCGGTATTTGATTTGGAAAAGGAAAAAATACTTCAAATCATAAAAAAAATCATGAAGGCTAATGAAATAAGCAAAAGAGCCGCATCGTAGACTGAATAACTGAAAAATTCTTTCCTGGTATTCCTCTTACAAGCTGCAACGTCTTTTTAATTTTCAACAAGATTAAGAAGGTCAAATAAACAAAACAAATTTATGCATAGAGTGGCTGTAGCAGTAACAGCTGAAAGTTCTTTCTGATTCTTCGGTATTTGATTTGGAAAAGGAAAAAAATATTTCAAATCATAAAAAAAAAGAAGGCTAAATAAATAAAGCCACAGACTTGATTCCGCATTGGTTATATTCGTTTAACCCACAAATATCTTCTATTCGGCAATCGAACTCGTTTGGGCTCAAAATGTCAGGTGATTTTACCGATTCGTCATATGTTTATTGTATGCCCCAATTTTAATCACCGTTTACAATTTTTTTTAACTCTTCATCTCCGGATATGTGAACACTTTTGGGAACAAAAACATTTTCAAGTTTTTAAAAGCCATTGGTAATTTATCACCTTATCTAAAACTCTATTGTTTTTATTGTCAAAGACATCATCGTATTTTTTTACATTTTTATCATTGAATTTTTTTGCAGTGTTGGTTTTTTTCTGTATGCTTTATTAACTTTTTATACAATTTTAATCTTCTTATTTGACCATAAGTATGGCTCAGAATAGCCTTTTCTGGCTCTTGTGCCAATAAAACAGACAAACAGGCAAACAGCAAAAGAGATTTGCACACATAATGGCTATTGAAGCAGTAACAATATGCAATTCTTCTCTGATATTTGGTTTATAAGCAGAGAAATCTTAGAATGTCATGAATATATAGTATTCAATTATCTGCAATCCCTGGTAAATCTTTAAATTAAAATAAAAGTGATGTTAATAATTTTTGTAATTAGGTTGCAAAATTTATTATATCAAGAGAAGAAAAAAAATTTACGAAAAATAAAAACTAATGATACATGATTTCGTAAAACAGATGAATAAATAAATTATACAATACCTAAAATGTCGTGTTTGGTTTCAAAAATTGTATGCTGTATTAATTTGTGTTTTAAAAATTATTTTTGCTTTCATTTTGCTTGTGTAGAAAGTTCTACATAAAAAAAGGACAATTACCCAATGCTAAAAGCTAATTTTTAATTGATTTGTTAATTTTAATTTATCTGTTATGATTTTTAATTATTTTCAAGTGAATTTCTTGAAAAAAAGGTTAATTACATTGGCATGAAAATAAAGATAAAATATAAAACAATTATTCAGCTTCTTTTTTTAAAAATAAATTTACTAAAATTCTCTTAGATGATCCAAATATGGCAACCACCCACGCAAAGAAAAGCTATTTATTTCCAATGATTTCAAATAAGTAAAAATAATTGTTCAATGAAGCATTTATATATATATATATATATATATATATATATATATATATATATATATATATATAAACAATGTTTAAGTAGATCTCATCGACAAATTGCTTGAAACAACTGAAATACAGTTTTTGTATTGCCAACAGTAAAAAACCAAATATTTTATCAGGAAACTTCATAACATTTAAATATTCAAAACACATAATGAATTCTTTTGCTGAAGAATTCTCTACCTCCTAACATCATTAAACATGAAAGAAATACTTATGCAAATAATTAGAATAATACAATGAGAGAGAGAGCAGACGATAATGAATCGAACTATTCCCTTAGGAATATCTCGATATTTATGCAGATTCTTCCGGAGTTTTGAATAATAGAAGCAGACATCACGGTAGCAGAATTATCGTCTGCTAGATATAAAAAAAGTCAAACGAACTAGGACGTGTTCAAAGCACAAAGGAATTTAGACACATCAAGAACGTTATTTTAAAAACTAGTGGGAGGGGCCTCTCCAAGACTTTCTCGCATATTTTCTAATAAAGAATATAAAGAAGCTTTTTCCCTTCCTCCCAAACCGTATAATATAGGCTAAGGTAGCGAATACCTTGCATGTCATTGGTAAACAACAGTTACGAAATATTTATCTTTGACGTAAATCTAATTTTTTTACTGAATCAGTCATGCGGTATTTGATAATTTTGTTTCATGATGAATCCTTGGCATGAGAATAATATACATTTCCCGAATATCATAAAAGTATTTTGGACTTTTTTCTGACCAAAAACTTGCGACAGAACTACAGTTAAAGTCGCATGATTACATGTCAAATTTCTTGCAAAAACTCTTGAGTTATTGCGGTTTTATGCTAGAGAAAATACACACAGACAGACAGTCAACTACTTCACAGTTTTGGTTCAAAATTTGATAAGAATCTACACTTTAAATGCTGATTTTGCGTACCAGTGTTATTTTTTTTATGTTTTGTAGTTATAGAATTCATTTGGATTTGGACAGAAGGATTGATTTCCTTTGAATGGATTTCGTTCAAAATTTGATAGAAATCTAGAAATATGGTGTAAAGTTCAGATTTCATCCGTCTGTTTAAACGCGTTGAGTTATCATTTCACAGACAAGCGCAAGTCCTAAAATGGAATGCTTTTTGGGTTTAGGAAGATTAAAAATGTGGAGATTTGTTAAATCTCGACTTCGAATCTTTTAAATATTTTTATATTTTTTTCTTTATATACTTCGTACCGAGAAACAGGGGAGGCGTTGGCCTGGTGGTAAGATATCGGCTTCGGAGCCAGAGGGCTCCCGTTTCACAACCTGATCACACCAAAACAGGGCATGGTGCATGTTAAATCCGTCGGACCGAATATCCTACACTTAGCATTTTGTGGAAGCTTTGCAAGGGTTGTAGCTCAGTTGTCACCCTCGTCGTCTGACCGTGGTTCAAATTACAAACTCCTCTTCAAAAATAGCTCTGATGTTGCTTTAAATTGACTTTAATGTAACTTAACCGAGAAAATAATAAAGACTTTTCGAGATACCAAATTATAAGGAAGAGTTAACCCTTTGGGCCCCACCGGGACATATATGATATGGTCCGCTGATATTTTAAAATCCTCCAAAGGGATAAGTAAGTGCGAAATTTATTGAAGTGCCTGTCCCAATGATATTCTGTGATAGCATTCATATGTTAGTGTAATTTTTAACTGCATCTTAATAATAAAGAAACCCGAATGAAAACTGTATGTGCCATGAGTAAAGTTGTTTTTTGCAAAAACCGTTTTGCAATATATCATACATAGAAATGTCATGAATAATGCTGGATATGTAATTGGTAAAAATTTTCTTGCAATCAATTGTTTTAAAATATTATAAAAACTAGAGACTAAACTTTACACTGTTTTTTATATGGTCACATACGACACACATCAAAATTGCACCTCTATTTAATTTATTTTTATTTTAGCAGAATATAGATATTTATACTTTGTTTTGACTCTTTAGAGCCCTAAATTGTCTTAATTTTCTAAAAGAAAAAATTGATATTGTAAGCGTTAACATCTGTAACAACATCAGAACGTTGGTAGATACAACATTTAGTTGTGGAAAAAGTATAATTAAATCTATGCAACATTAATACTAAACTGATACTTTTATCCGAGCCTGATACGATCCTGATTCTTTGATGTAGTCATCACGATTATGAATATACTTTTGTCATCGGCGTAGATGCTGGAGAATTATGATTCAAATAGTCTATATGAATTTAATCCCTTATACAAATGAATTGAATCCAGACAAAAAGATGCCATTTAATGGCATTAGTTGCAGAATTGTTCAATTTATAAAGGACAAAGATTCCTCGAACCGAAACATTAATAAATATACTTTTGCTTCACGTATCATATGACTTTTCTGAAAATATGTTTTATACAAAACTTGTGGCTTTATCATTAGATTATAATCTTCCTACAACAGTATTACTGCTTCCGGGGAGTGGTTAATTACCGCTAATGGTTGCCGCTACTGAATTTTTATGCATGTTATTATATTATGAATTCTTAAGAAGACAGATTTAGATAGAGTTTTTAAAAATGAAATACTTTCGTCCTCCCACTAAATAGACTTGATTCCTTTGTGCCTTCGAACAATCTACACATTTTTTTCACATTAATAATGATGAAAGATATTCTCAACATAAAATTTAATACATCAATATTAAGCCCCAAAAATTCAGACACGTTTGAGAAAAATAACACACATGCGAAAATTATCATAAAGAAATAATGCATAAATATGTCAAAGTTTTGAAGAAAGTAAAATTCTGAGATGGTTAATGAAAATTTACGTATAATGATTGTAGGAGAAATTGTCGGAAGTTTAAACATATGTATTCATTAATAATTCAATGAAAAAAAATCACCACCTTAAAGCGACAAAGAATATTCATAAATGTATACGCGGTTCTAAAGGTATCATTTCTAAGAAAATTTCATCGAAAACTTATCATCACAAAAAAAAAAATATCTACTATAAAAACTGCATTTAACTGTTTAAACTCAGACGACAAATTCAAAAGATAAAACATTTTGACGAATTTTTCAAGAACTAAAAATTGAATAACATTTCCCAAATTATTTTTTTTTTCAATTATAAGAAATTTCGACGTCAATATTTTTACACAATTAAAAAATCCTATTATAACTTTTACTAAAATATTTTTGACAAAAATCGATAGTCAAAAGTTTTAGTTGATGTTTATCGACGTATATGATAAATAATGATATTTAGCAAATATTTTATACAGACACAAGCGATCGTGAGAATGGTGTCACTCATCGGAGAATATCGATATTTGCCAGATATCGATCTTTTACCATAACACTCAAAGAGGGTTTTTTTCTTCTTTTATATACCGATTTCTTCTTCATTTATCGATGTATATGATAAATAAAGATATGTAACAAATATTTTAGACATTCACAAGCGGCTGTGAGAATGCTGTCATTTATCGGAGAATATCGATAGTTGTCTGATATCGAGATTTTACTATAACACGCAAAGAAGGTTTTTTTCCTTTAGTATACCGATCTCTTCTTCATTAACCGATGTATATTATAAATAAATATATGCATCAAATATTTTAGACATTCACAAGCGGCTGTCATTCATTGGAGAATATCGATATTTGCCTGATATCGGTCTTTTCTATATCACGCAAACTAAGAGGTTTCTTCTTCACCATTAGTGTACCGATTTCTTCTTTATTTACCGATGTGTATGATAAATAATAATAATTAGTAAATATTTTAGACAGACACAGCGGCTAGGAGAATGTTGTTATTCATCGGAGAATATCGATAGTTGCCAGATATCGATCTTTTACTATAATACGCAAAGAAGGTTTTTATTTTCCTTTAGTATACCGATTTCTTTTTCATTAACCGATGCATATGATAAATAATGATATGAAATAAATATTTTAGACATTCACTAGCGGCTGTGAGAATGCTGTCATTCATTGGAAAATATCGATATTTGCCTGATATTGGTCCTTTCTATATCACGCAAACTAAGAGGTTTCTTCTTCACCATTAGTGTACTGATTTCTTCTTTATTTACCGATATATATGATAAATAATGATATTTACTAAATATTTTAGACAGACACAAGCGGCTAGGAGAATGCTGTTATTCATCGGTGAATATCGATATTTGCCAGATATCGATCTTTTACTATAACACGCAAAGAAGGTTTTTTCTTCTTCTTTAGTGTAACCATTTCTTCTTCATTTATCGATGCATATGATAAATAATGATATTTAGTAAATATTTTTGACAGACTCAAGCGACTGTGAGAATGCTGTCATTCATCGGAGAATATCGATATTTGCCAGATAACAATCTTTACTATAACACACAAATTAAGAGGCCTTTTTTTCTTTCTTTATTGTTAGTTTTTAAAGATGTCGTATAGTCATATCATCAGATGAACATTCTTCCTTGAAATGAATCTATGTAAAGCTTCAACTTTCTTCTCTTTTTAAATATTAGCTAAACATTTTTTAATGAAACCAAAAGAATTCAAAAACAGGTTAAGAATTAGTTGCTGGAAAAGATCTAAAGATATTCCATGATTACATAAAAAAACTCAGATTATTGTCTTATCAAGATTTTCTCTATTATTATCCAGTTTAAGGAATACAATATTTGGAAAATGCTATCCTTTTGAAATGATACCTTTGAAATGATACTTTTTGAAATGATACCTTTGAAATGATATTTTTTGAAATGATACTTTTTGAAATGATACCTTTGAAATGATACTTTTTGAAATGATACCTTTGAAATGATATTTTTTGAAATGATACTTTTTGAAATGATACCTTTGAAATGATACTTTTTGAAATGATACCTTTGAAATGATATTTTTTGAAACGATACCTTTGAATTCAATTTGAAATTATTTATAATTAAATAAGGGAAGATGATAATTATATTTATACTATTAAGCATTAAATTTCAAAATATTAAAACTAAAGGATGGCTATTAAATACTGTTTCAACATTGAGTCATTTTATTTTACAGATATAAAATAGGAAATGATAATTACATCAATAGACTGAGTATCATAAATGGAAATTTAACATAAAATAATTTGATTTAAATGAATCGATATCGTCATCGATGACCAAACAAAATCTTTTGAGTCATTATCCGATTATAACATGAATCATTCAAAGATATTCTATCTGATTCATTCAATATGGAAAATTTAAGGGAATCAAAACTTCCGGACTCTTTATTATTTACTTTAATCTCTAAATTCAACAAATGCACTTTGTAAAGGATCCAGTGGAAGATATGTGAAAATCTTGACGATTGACACAGAAGCAAGTTTGTGTTGATTTGCTCCATTGAAATGGCGCAAATCTTACTGAATTATCCAATTCTTACTGAGATAAGTTATGTCAAAATTACAAGATTTGTTGCTAATAAATGTGCCTAAGAATCATGTATGTAAAATTACACATTGATTTTTACTTTTTTCCCAATGAATTTCAGAGGTAAATTTTCATTTTTGGACTAGCCATCTAAAGCACAACAAACTTATGTTCTGACAGATTAATAGTTCGGAGATTTTCAGATTAATCCTCGAAACTTGCTGAGTATACTAAAGGGTAACTCAAAATTAAAGCAAGATTTGAATTTGCCCCCCCTTCGTGCAGTAAAGTGTTGGCAGGGTTGATGTTGATAGTTTAGGGTTAGTAAAAATGGGGCGTTACACGATAGTACAATGTGTTAACGCCAGATTTGAATTAAATAAAAGACACAGTTTTCTTTTATTTTCTTTAAATTGTTATATTTTTATTGAAAGTAAAGAATGCAGGATAGAACTATGTATGGAATAACTTATAAGACAAATGATCTCTACGGCTTTGTTGGCACATACGCACTCCTTTGTCGAAATTTTCCATGATCATTTTGCATAAATGTGGTTAAATTTCGTTGATGCAGCGCTGAATTCCCTTCTTCAATGCACGCGTGCTTGTGGCTTATTGGCATAGACCTTTGACTTCGAATAATCCCATAAAAAGAAATCCAATGGTGTTAAATCATATAACCAGGGGGCCCATTATTGAATTTTTGAACCGGGCTGCCAGACTATCCTTATTTTTGAAATATTATCCAACAATGAAAATGCGTTGTTCTATCGTTTAATTCACCATTTTTACTAACTCTAAACTATCAGCTGTGAAATGTTTTTTTATAAATATGTTTGCCAACACTTTACTGCTCGAATGGTGGTAAATTGAAATCTTGCGTTAATTTTGGCATACCCTTTGTTATCCATTTTGGCATTATAATATTGTAAACTATGCTACTATTCTTCTTATTCAGCAATTGCTAGTATCTGCATATTTTTAAATACTTTTGTGGCAATTACGATTTGAACTTTTTTTTTTAACAATAAGTTCGAAAACACAAGTCTTTATTTATGATAGCTAGCATAGCTCTTTGGTCTGTATTGCTCTATACAGACATTTTATTTGTACAACGTTAAAGCTATTTTTTCGTAAATTCTTTCAATAGACTCTTTCGTAAGAATTTATTAAAGGCCATTATAATTAAGTCCATAATCACAGCCATTAGAATCCAATAATTTTTTTTACAATTTTATAAATAAATGCTCCATTAAACCCAAGCTATTTTGATTACTTAAAAATTTTACCTGTAGAAAATATGCAATAGATTCTTTCGTATGAATTTATTGAAGGCCATTATAATTAAGCGTATAATCATAGCCATTAGAATCCAATAATTTTTTTTACAATCTTATAAATAAATGCTCCATTAAACCCAAGCTATTTTGATTACGTAAAAATTTTACCTGTAGAAAATTACAAATCAATAACATTTATTGGTATTTTTTTACTTCCATCATGAAAATACTTCTATGTTTTGTTTTCTGCAAAAATCCTCTGCACTTCTAGAAAGCTCATTGCAGAAATATGGGGAGAAAAATTAGTTTACATATGTAATCAAAAATTTAAAAAAATTCTTATATTTTAGAAGTCCTATTAATTCAAGATATTGTGCGATATCTCCACGATGTTGTTTCGATATTCTTAATGCTGGCCGATATCACTAAGTCCTATCAGTTCAAGATATTGTGCGATATCTCCACGATGTTGTTTCGATATTCTTAATGCCGGCCGATGTCACTAAGTCCTATCAGTTCAAGATATTGTGCGATATCTCCACGATGTTGTTTCGATATTCTTAATGCCGGCCGATATCACTAAGTCCTATCAGTTCAAGATATTGTGCGATATCTCCACGATGTTGTTTCGATATTCTTAATGCCGGCCGATGTCACTAAGTCCTATCAGTTCAAGATATTGTGCGATATCTCCACGATGTTGTTTCGATATTCTTAATGCCGACCGATATCGCTAAGATATCTTAAAAATGTTGATTAGCATTTTGTACTAATAGGGACATTACAGTATTTAATAGCCAACCTGTAAAATAGCTATTAAAATGCCCGAAAATATATATTATATAAAAGATATCCTGCAAATAAATCAATAAATAAAAATCCATACAGTTAACAGAAATCAAAAGTGGAACTTAAACCATAAAACAACATATTTTCACATACGATTATGAGTGCATATAAGACATGGATAAACATAGACAATATTGTAATGAGAAGCTCTTGATTTAACAACATTGAGCAAATAATAAATAATATGTGAATCAAAAAAACTTACAACTGAATTCTCTGTATATGATATAGCTATTTGGCATTTCACGAAAAATTCACTACATCCTATTTCCATTAACAACTAATACGAGTAAGATCACATTGAAGCACCACAGAATAAAAGTACTTGATGTGAGGATGGGGAACTAGAAGCAACTGTTCTGGTACACTATGTAGGTGAAAGGGGATGGCCAGTTGCAACGAGCCGATGCACGACTGTTGGCGGATATTAGAGACGATTTGCTGATGCTGCGGTCCAACTACAAATAAATAAATAAATAAGTTAATAAAAATAATATATTAATGCGTATTTTTCCAATTTAACAGATAAAAGGAAATTATATTAAGCGCCAGGAAGATGAGCTTCGCTTTTTTTTGTAATTTGATCCAAATCGATAGAGTACTTTCTGAGACACTCTAAGTATATGCATATATAAACAAAAATTGCTCGTTTAAATTTAGGAGATATACTATATGTTGTTATTAGCGATTGCAATACCGGTATACCGGGATACCGAATACCGGTATTTTCAGCCATTTGTACAATTTTGTAATACCGGTATTCACAAGTTTAAATAACGGTTTTTCGGTATTTACTAGAAATTTTTAAAATAGTCTCCACTATATGTTCAGGGATCGTGAACATAGCAAAATAGTATACATTTTTGTTTTTATGTCTTCCTAACGATCGAAATTAATTAGCTAATTAATGGCTTAATTAAAAGAAAATATTGTATCCATAACGACTGATGGAGCAACAATTATGAAAAAAGTTGGAAAGCTGATTGGTGCAAATCAGCAGTTGTGCTATGCACATAGAATTCAATTAGGAGTAATAGATGGATTATAGCAAAAAAATAAAGAACGGAAGAATCTAAATACTGTGGATATAGAAACTTCGGATTCCAAATTTGAAGAGAGTAAGAGAGAGAGTGATATTGACAATGAAGATAATGACAATGTAATTGTTGAAGAAGATATTGCTAATGACGAGGAAATATTAATCTATCAAGAATTGTTTCCTATAATTTATAAAGTTCGAAAAATTTTTAAGATATTTAAACGCTCCCCTATAAAAAAGGATATATTACTAAAATATATACTAACTGAAAATAAAACAGAATATATGTTAATATTAGATTCTAAAACACGTTGGAACAGTTTACTCCTAATGATGGAACGATTTTTGAAACTGAGAAGTCCAATCCAAAAAGCAATAACCGACTTAAACCTGTAAATTATTTTTTCAGATAGTGAATTCGACTTAATATCCAGAACTATATCAGCTCTACTTCCAATAAAACTGACTATTGAGGCATTATGTCAGAGAGATTCTAATAACAGCTAATGCAACAATAAATTTCATGTTGCAGTCAAGAGCACACATCACTATTTAAAGAATTATATATTACATTGAAAATTAGCACAGATGAAAGGCATACCGAAATAGAAAATGTCTTATGGTATTTACATAATTATAATGATTTTAAAAATGAAAATGAGAAAGAAGAAAAGAACATAACCAGTTCAAATCTGATTAAGTATAGAGTAAATTTTCTTAAAATTTTTTACCCACAAACCTATCCACATTCAGAAGAATTCATTTCAATTACGGAAGATTATGATGTCACTACTGTCGATAGAGAAAAGGAATTGTCTCCTAAACAAAAATTAGAATTAGCGATAAATAAAAAAAAATTTCAACGAACCAAAATAGAATACAGAAATTAACTATATCCAAAACCATCCGACGAGAAATCGATTTATTTGAAAATGAGGGATTTAGAGGTAAATACTTGAAAAAAATATATCGCGCATTGCTAACAGTACCACCGGCTAGCGTAGATGCCGAAAGAGCGTTTTCGACAGCTGGTAGTTTTTACACAAAATTACTTTTCAGACTTAATGACAATACAATTGATGCATTATGTTTTTTAAGATCACATTTCAAAATGTTGCAATAATACCACAGACTGAATAGTGATATTTACACTTTTTTTGTGATTTAAATAAATAAGATGTTCCTTTACTTTTTAGTGATTATATACTGTTATAATTGATAAGTTACAAATTATTATTTGTGATATTTACACTCTCTAACAACACTGGCAAATAAAACAAAGAAACCCCTGTGTTTTCTTTCATTTTCAAAAATTTCTAATACCGGTATCCTGGTATTAAGATTTAAAAAATACCGAATACCGGTATTGAAATTTTGGTCCGGTATTGCAATCCCTAGTTGTTATATAAGATGGTAGAATTAAAAAATTGCTGTTCATAGTGTTCTGAGTGAAAAATTATCATAAAAGCAGAATACTACAAAATTTTTTATACATATTATTTCGACTTTGAAATACTGCTTTTCTTTGCAATTACTTTCATGTTATAGATGATAATTTTACAAATTGATTGATACCAAGACAATGACTCACACCGGAGACTTACTTCCGACATGGCGAATTTAGCGTCAAAAAGAAAATTCCCAAAAGTGAAGGAATTTGAGCGATATTTTTACTAAGGGAAAGATACGGGATCCTTCTAGATATTTCGATGCTTTGTTGCAGCAGTTTTAAAAGTGGAATAGCACACATGAGAATCAGTGGACTGATTTCTCTCTTTTGAGTACTGATCTTCAGCAAGTCCATTCGTTTTTTCGGTAGTCTAATATTACTTATTGTTTGCTTGTTCCCGATTTCTTAAAACAATGCAATAATAGCAACGTTTCTGTACTCTTAAATTAAATTTTGTTTATTTATTTTTTGATATTTAAAGTATCAAGTTAATACAATCGAACAATCAACACATTAGTCGATAGAATCAATAGTCAATCAAATGAAATACTTCAACACAAAAAACAATCGAATGGGTTAAAATATTATTGTAATTAAGGAAATTGACATAATGTTATTTATCTGTTTTTCGTTATCTAAGGAATTACATTAATACAATCAAGCAAACAACAAACTAGTTGATTAGTTGAAAGAAACAAACTTTAACATTATGGGAGCCTCTAATATTCCCATTACCTAGTTAAATAGGGGAAAAGTCTTGATTCCACATTTTAACGGAGTTGAATAAGTTAATCTGCAGATTATCTAGGTAATATGCACATTAACTGCTTTCGAGCTTTAACGGTAACATATACACACATGGTTTGTTTTTTGTTATACATGCTTTCTCACGGAATAAAACATCGTTTCCTCATCGTTGTTGATCTCATTGGATTTTTTTACAGTACACTCACCAAACGGACTTAAATAATAATATTGTTCTGTTTATTGTAAAATAAGTTTTAATTAAAAAATCTTCTTTTATCTTATAGTTTAAATTTTATATTAATTTACGTGGTTCAATTGCTTCACTTTACTTTAAATATTTTATTTTACATGAGAGTAAATTATTAGGGTGTCCCGTAAGTTTCTTTCCAATTTCTAATATGAAATGAATACACAATATTTACTGGTTAAGATATTATTAATTTTGTTACATAAGAACTCTTTTACTCTATTACCTTCTACCATCTTTCAGGAAGCCTCATTATATCTTCTTTCCAAAATTGTTGTATTCTTGACAAAAAATAATCCTCGAGGTGCGCTTTTATTTCGCTGATGGTTCATAATTAGATGGAGAGAGATCTGGAGAGTATGCAGGATGCGGTAAAATATCCCATTCAAACTGTATGAGTTTTTCTCTTACGATCAATGCAATATGTGGTCTCGCGTTGTCATGATGAAAAACAACGTCACGTTGGTTCATTCATTCTGGTCGGTTTTTTTTTTTTTTTTTTTTTTTTTTTTTGCAAAGGCAGCTTTCAATTAATCCACTTGATGACAGTATTTCGTAGAATTTATGGTTTCATCTTGAGGAAGGAGCTTGTAGAAAAATACGTCTTTCCAACAAATGGACAAAAGAACTTTTTTGGGGTACAGTCCGGCTTACGATGTTTTTGCTATGGCAGCTTTCAATTGATCCGTTGATGACAGAAACAATGAAGCATAATATCCGGTAAATGTTGCCTTTCTCTACCCACTTTAAACGCCGTGGATGAAAGTCTTAAAAGAGACTGTGGCTCAGATGAAACGTACTGTAAAAGAGCTCTGTGACGATTGAGACCGATGACACAAACGTCTAATAGATAAGACTGCATGTTTACACAAGCAAAGCCAAATAAGGCCATTCATGGCGAGATGAGAAAGAAGCTTTTGGGGCACCCTAATATAATATCTCATTTACTAAATTGAATTGAATGTTTATGAGGGTTTATGAGGCATGTTTATGAGGATTATTTCGCTTCAATATCGCTCATAATTCTCCAGGAGAAGATATTGTTCCTGTCTTTATCCTTGACGTCAATTTCAGGAAAGATTTTTGAGAAGATTATTACTTCATATTCTGAACATATTCCACCAATGATGGAATCTCTCATGAAGATTGATCTCACCCTCATTGGGCCCTCATTAGGAATAATTAAATTCCTAGTTTCGCTCTAGTTAGATAGGATTATTCCTTCGATTTATAAATCGAATATTTCAAAAATCTCAAAATCAGAACGTAATAAGATGTTTAATTCTAAATATAGAAACAAGAAAAAAACTGATAAAAACTAATTTTTTTCACATGCAGGAGTAATGTTCTCGTGCAGGTTAAATTTAATTTTTTTTTCATTAAAAATAGAAATTTAATTTGTTGTTAAAACATTAATAACATTAAAAAGATAAATTATACGTCGATATTGTTATATTTACATTTTTAATTCAAAATTTTAAGTGAATGACAATGTTGTTAAATTTTTTTTTTAGTTTAGCGAATGGCAATACTGTTGTAATTTTTCATTAATAAAAAGAGGCCGATTTAAAAATAACCGTTGTTAGCTTCTTGCTTTTGTTAAGAATATCTACTTTATTGCGTAGAATCTGGGATTCAAAAAAAGCGAGTGACATAAACCAATCAGATAATACAAAACATAAACTTTATTTTGAGATAGATAGCGTACGAGTTTTTTGTGATTGTTTAGTAAACGACGTGTTCGATTGTACTTTAAAAAATGTGAAGTAAAAAATTCTAACCAGAATTTTCAATTACAGCATGAAAGTTTATTAAATTTATGCTAACATTTATTCATGAAAAGTAATCTATGATCTCTTTAGCAAAGCAGAATTTTTTTTGTATGTTATGTAAATTAATATTCTTTTGATTTGTAACCTTCAAAACTTATCCATGCTAAATGTAAGGACTTTGTAACCGAATAAATTTTCCTTTTCTATTTGTATTCTTTAAGCCGCATTGACGTTCGGATCTGATGATCCGGATTTCGACGGTGCTCTGATTCTTTTTTTCCCAGAAAGCTTAAACTGTATCCAAAATAGTCAAACTTATCCATGGTCACAATCCCTTTCTACAAAGCTTTTAAAACACATGGATATGAAAAAATCCCTATTTTTTATTCTGTTTCGTTTTAAAGGATTTCTGATATAGTATTCGAAAACAATTGCAATGAGGAATCCTCTGAATAGAAATATACAGAAGAAATATGATTTAATATCATATTAAATCATATTTCGCTAAATAAATAAATAAATTTATTATAAATGGTTTTGCCGGCGTTCTGGCATAGGGAGAGCGCATCTTCCCCTTTACCTGGGCGCCCTGGGTTCGAGTTCCGGTTTGGGCATGGTTGTTCTTCTGTGGATTTGTTTTGTTTTGTTTTATGGCGCAAGAGCCATCTTTGGCCATACTGCGCCAAGCATATGTTGTTCTTTTGTGTTCTATCTGTGAGGTGTGTGAACGTGCCCCCCTGTAAAAAGGGGTTATGCAAGCGGATGTGACGCATGAAGTAGCTAAGTCGTACTCTTGGCCCTAGTTGGCACTACTGAAAAAACAAGAGATGCTCACTTGGCTTAAATCGCTGACAGTTAACTGTCAAAGAGCTTGTAAAGTACCATAAGTCACAACAACATAAGTTGTTTTTAAAATCCCATGTTTATCTTTGTAGTAAAAAGCAGAATATATTTATTTTATTCATTTTCAACATTTTTAGTCTTTAATTCAATGACCGTCGTAAAAAAATATTATGGATTTAAGAAATTGCTTTTTCTTAAATCCAGAAAAAAGTAGCGCCATATATATTGAACTAAAATTTAAGGACGGGATAACCTGGTTGGTCGAGCGTTGGATTCGCGTCCCTTAGTTTACGAGTTCGAACCCCGCCTGCAGAAGATTCCCCCCAAGTGCTTGGTGGCTGATGCGCGTATAAATCTGTCGTGGTCACAAAGTCCTCCATGTCGAGAGTAATACCACTGGGGGTACTGGATCAGGGGTGATCGTTCACTGATTCAGGTCTAAATTACGATCTGTGGATGAGTGAATGAAATGCGTGAATGAAGTCCGCCCCGTAAAAAGGGTTGTGACGAGTGTGTAGTCAAGTCGTACTCTTGGCCCTTGTTGGCTCTACGATAAAAACAAGAGGCGCCCCCCTTCAGTCTTAAGTCGGCTGTCTTCGAACCGCTGGCTTGTCTGTGGCACGTGACACAAGAAACAACAATAACTAAAATTTAATTAAATAACATGATTAACTTATAAATAGAATCTAATGGAAATGGAGATTCCTTCTATTTTACTGACATCACTCGTACGAACGCATGCGCAGCGCTCTCTCACACACGCACGTGTGTGTCAATGTGTAAATAATAAAAATTGAAAATTTCTAAGTCTTTATTATTCTAAAGATAACTTTATTTTAATTTTCTTATTTTAATCTTATAACTAACTTTCTTCTATGTTATACGAGTTATTCCCTGTGTTTTTTAAAAAGAAAAATAGCATTAAAATTATTCAAAGAAAGTCGCATTATTTTATTTCAAAACGTCAAAGATCAAAGGCTATCTGACATCATTACTAAATTTTTTTGCACTTTCTTATTTAACAATGCGACCTTTGCTCATTTATTTACTTGAGCCCGGAAAAGAGGTATAAGAAATAAAAATAAAAAACTTAATTTCACTCACACAAACCAAACAAAAAAATTGTCTGCAATTCCTTCAGAAAGTTTTATCTATTTTATGCAAAATTCTCATTATTTTCGAAAAAAACCTGTTTTGATTAAAATAAATGTGTTTTTGGCATTTAGGAAATGACTGTAGTTTTCATATCATTATGAAATGCTAAATCTGCAGTTATATAAACTGTCAACAAGCTAAAGTGGAAAAACTAAATGAGATTTTAACGAAATCTTTCGAGAAAACTTCAAATTATTCCATATAACTATGTCAAAGAGAATAATAATCAGAAAATTGAATAGATTGAATTTACTTTGATTAAGTTGCAAAATGCTCATATTTATTTGTTCATAGACAGCCAGAAATTTGGGGATAACAATCCTATAAATAAAGCATATATAAAGATTTGATAAAACTTATAAAAAAGCCTTAATTTATTCTAAAAAAATTGAAAATGAATTCTAAAGATTTTAATTTTGCATTTTTTATATGGTATAATTATGTTATAATATATAGATAATTCAATTATGGTATAATATATAGATAATTCAAATTTATTTTTAAAGGAAAGTTTTTTATCATTGAGCAATTGCTTTCTATCGGCTGTATAAATCGACATTAATGTATTTCCATAATTCAAGCATATGAAAATACTTTATGCATTAATTTGACTTGCAATATTGTTATTTGAAATATTTTTGGGAAAATCTACCCAATTATTTTACAATTCATTTCATCATAATTTTTTTTCACAAGGTAGAGATTTTGAAATTTATATAAGGATTGTCCCCGTCCCCCCCCCAAAAAAAATAATTAGTTGTGTAAAAAAATATCTTTATTGGAAATAAAAAAAAATGTCATGGGGATTGTAACACAGGTCCCATCGTTTAGGTAACAAGTCCTTTACTATAGAAAGATGGTGGTTGATTCTTGAGAAAGTCCAGTACAGCTTCCTTCACTTCGCCGTTAGAATGGAAACGTACCTCTTGTAATGCTCCTTTAAGTGGCTCAAAAATGTGGAAGTCACAGGGTGACAAATTCGGGCTGCATGGTAAGTGTTCCAACACATCCCAATGGAATATTTTTTAAGGTCGTCTGAGCTTCACGGGAGACGTGTGGGCGGGCATTGACATGGGGAAGGATTATTTGTTGTTTGAGAAGGCCTGGCCATTTGCTTTTGATTGCTTTCAGTAGTTTCGTCAAAGTATTGCAGAATTGTGTTGAATTGATAGTGTTTCCTTCAATCAAAAGTGGACCATAGCAATCGAAGAATCGGAAACTGCACTACCGGGTGCTGTTCCGATCTGGAGGCATCCATGTATAGCACGACTTTACTTTCGACCAGTTTCCTCTAACACGAACAGCTTTCATTGTTGAGCGTCGTATGCAGACGAGGTGTCTGCATACAACGCTCATCAATTTATTTTGCATCCTCCCTTTATATTCCTGTTCGCCTGTTTGGTAGGGCGTTGGATTCGAATCCATTGGGTTGTAATTTTGAACCTAGTCGCCAGAAGATTCTCTGTGTACATGGTGGCTGGTGCACGAATAATTGTATCATACCCTCAAAGTCCTCCAAGTCGAGACAATACCATTGGGGTTATTGGATCAAATGTGGTCGTTCTCTGATTCAGATCTAAATTACGATCTGTGAATGAAATGTATGAATGAAGTTCGTCCCGTGAAAATGTCTGTGAGGCATAACTAGCTAAGACGTATTCTTGGCCCTAGATGGCGTTACCCTAGATGGCAAGAGACGGAAGACTCGGCTTAAATTCGCTGATTTCGTCAACGGCTTGTCTATGACAAGTGCCATAAGCAATAACAACATATCCCTGTTCGGTGACGCTGTTATAGCTGTAATCATTCTGAAGTCATCGCAAGTGTCCACTTTTTATTTGGGTAGCCTTTTTTATAAAGGAATTTTCTTGCTTCACATTAAGAATAAATAACTTTTTAATTCAGAATCTATTAAATTAAAATATTTAGCGAACAAATATTTCGATTATATATGAACAAATGTTTTTGACTAATGTTTTATAACGTTTTGATAAATATCTGATATGACTTTTTCTTCTCTGTTATTATTCATTTCAAATTTAGTGGTTTTTTTTCAATAACCTCTGTTAATTATTGAAAGAAAATTATATTCATAAAATTAAAAAAAAATCAGTGATAAGAATTTCATCACTAAGCAATTTCCTCTGATTATAAAAAATCTTTTTCAATTACAAATCGGTAGTTTCATGTCTCCTATAAACGTTTTTAAAACTTTACTCAGGGCAATAGCATATGTTTTTTTCTTGTAGACGATATCAAAAGTGTGTGTTGCAATACTATTTACTTCCGTGTAATGCAACAAAAATTAAATAACTTAATAAAAAATACAGGCCAGTCTGGAATAAATTGTAATAAAAATACTTATATTAAAATTACTTATAAATATTTTTATAGAAATTGCAATTAAAATACTTATCTTAAAATTACTTATAAATATTTTTATAGAAATTGCAATTAAAATACTTTTATGCAAATTGCGATAAAAATATATTAAAATTAATTAAATATACTTATTGAAAATTACAATAAAGTTAATTATATTAAAATTATTTATACATTCTTACATATAAATTGTAATAAAAATACTGATATTAAAATTGCTTATATATACATACATACAAATTGCGATAAATATACTATATTACTTATATTATATTACTATGTTACTTATATTATATTACTATATTACTTATATATACTTACATCCGAATTGCAATAAAAATATTTATATTAAAATTATTTATATAATATACAAATTGTAACAAAAACATTTATATTAAAATTACTTACATAATATACAAATTCCAATAAAAATGCTTATATTAAAATTACTTATATGATATATAAATTGCCGTAAAATATATTAAAATTACATAAATAATATACAAATTGCAACAAAAATATTTATATTAAAATTACTTACATAATATACAAATTCCAATAAAAATACTTATATTAAAATTACTTATACAATATACAAGTTGCCATAAAAATACTTATATTAAAATTACTTAGATATAAATTGCAATAAAGATACTTATATTAAAATTACTTAGATATAAATTGCAATAAAGATACTTATATTAAAATTGCTTAGATATTCTTATATATAAATTGAAATTAAATACTTAGATTAAAATTACTTAAATATATACCTATATACAAATTGCAATAAAAATATATTAAAATTACTTATGTATAAGTTGCGATAGAAATACTTATATTTTGATTAATATTTGGGTATCACTTTAAAGTTTATCCCCTATCAATGGTTCGACTTGATGAGTTTGAAAACCAAATAATCTCAAAATTGAAATAATTCAAGTTAGAAAAATATTCTTTTTAGCACAATAATAAAAGTTTTATTAAAAAAAATTACATTCTTCTTAAAATATTTAAAATAAATAAGAAGATCTGATTCCCTTTTACAATTAATCTCTAATATATTAAATATACTGTATGAAAAATAATCTTTCTCTGGCCTTCTAAAAATAGGAAAAATATTTCTAATATAAGATTTGAAGTTTAAAAATATTTTTTTGGGGAATTCGTTAGGAAATAGTAATAAGAATAAGAAAAGTAATAGTAATAATAGTAATTAAGAATAGTTCGTTAAGAAAAGTAATAGTAATAATAGTAATTAAGAATAGTTCGTTAAGAATAGAAATAACAATTCATTTTGGTTATCGGTTAATGCCTATTTTTGTTGCTTTTCATTCTTATTGACCTTCATACAGAATTTTTGTTAATACTTCTATAAATACTGTCATATTCTAATATGTACAAATACTTGTTTTAAACGCAATGTTATTAATTGTAACATGCAGACATTGCTTTGGCATTGACTTACTTTATCAAAGGGGTTTCAACACAATTATTTTCTAACTATTTTTATTCAAAAGAAGACAAATATTTTTATTATATAAATTGAAACTTCCATTTATTTGGAGTCGTTCTAATCAGTCAATATGTTAAGAGATGCAATTTATAACTTATAATAGCTATAAATAAATAATGATATCACGATATATCGAAAAATATCGACATGAGTTGGACGCTATATCGCGATGATGAAGTTCCTTCATCGCCCAGCCATAATAGTAAGTGTATTTCTTCTTTATTTAAAACAAGCATTAACAAATCTTTTCTTCATTGATTTTAAGGATTTGATTAAGTGATTTAAAATTTCATGAAATTAAATGTCCAAGTATTCCAAATATTTTCCCTACTCATCCACTAGGAGTGGGATTTTATCGCCTTGATTATTTGGCAGATGGCAAAGGTGAATTATGGTTCCGTCTATAAAAATTAGCAAATATTGATATGATTTGCTATTCCGTAATTCTTGAATTGTAGAATAATATTTTAATGTAGGTTACAAGAAACAGGATAAATGACCTTAACCTACAGGAGGCGATTTAACACATATATTTAAATTTTGAGATACCCATTTTAGTTATATGAGGATGTCCCATAAGTTTCTTTTCTATTTCTAATATGAAATGAATACACAATATGTACTGTTTCAGATATTATTTATTTTGTTACATAAGAACTCTTTTACTCTATTACCTTCTACCATCTTTCAGGAAGCCTCATTATACCTTCTTTCCAAAATTGTTGTATTCTTGACAAAAAATAATCCTCGAGGTGCGCTTTTACTTCACTGATGGATTTAAAGCGCTTACAGTAAAGAGAATTTTTTAAAGTCAGAAAGAAGTAATAATTAGATGGAGTAAGATCTAGAGAGTATGCAGGATGAGGTAAAACATCTCAATCAAACTGTAAGAGCTTCTCTCTTACGACTAATGTATGGTCTCGCAATATGTATTACGTAATATGTGGTCTCACGTTGTCATGATGAAAAACAACGCCTCGTTGGTTCATTAATTCTAACCGTGTTTTTGCAAAGGTAGATGGTTTTATTACAGTTGATCCGTTTGATGACAATATTTCGTAGAATTTATTGTTTCATCTTGAGGAAGGAATTCGTAGAAAGTTACGCCTTTCTAATTCCATCAAATGGACAAAAGAACATTTTTGGGGCGTAGTCCGGCTTGGGGTGTAGGAGAGCTCTGATACGACTGCAACCGATTACATAGTCGGCTAATAGATAAACCTGCATGTTTGCTCAAGCAGAGCCAGATAAGGCCATTCATAGGATGATGAGAAAGAAATTTTTGGGACACCCTAATATTTGAAATATATTTTTTAAATCAATTATGTAATAGTTATTGAAAGTTAGTATATAGTTTTTTTTTTAAATTTTACTGTTTACGAGAGAACAAAATTCTCACATCTGATGTAGAAATGGAGGCGCTGTTCTTGGACCACTTCCCATTGTAGGGAGCAGAAGTCATGGAAATGCCAGATGATTCTGCTTGGCATTCCACCTGGACTCCACCCGCCTTCCAGGTGTACACTATTCTGGCCAGTTGCTGCTTGAACAGCTTGGTGGTCAGGGTGTACAGAATGGGATTGAGAGCGGAATTGATCGGGAGCATGAATACGGCCACCCAGGCGTACAGCTCAGAGTAGATTGTAACACCTAGAAAGGAAAATAATAATATAATTTACTTAACCACATATAAATTTATGAGTATTTAAAAAAATAAAACAAATTATATGTAGGTATTTCTTAGGGGATCATTCCCATAATAAAACTAAAACATTTCTGCTCTTACATACGTTTAAGGGAGAAAAAAAATGTGGCACTGAATTTCTTAAAATATTTGTATTGCCAAAAATTCCATAAATGCGATGGGTTTGTACAGTATCAAAAGTACAATGGATAAAGAAGCTTTATTTTAGACAACACGAATCCCCAGCGACAAAACATAGTCGGAGTATGCATAAGAACTGCACTTGCAGTAAACAGTAACACACAAGCAGCAAATTGCTATTAAACAATCACAGAAGCTCAAAACTTGCAAAGAGCAGGAACTTCAAGCAGAGAATTCATCTAACTGCTCTGCCCGATTCAATTACTGATTGACTCTTTCAGCTATATATTTCGACATTTTATAGTTCCCGTGGCAAAGTAAAGGATCTTTTAGAACAAATGATGGAACTCGAGTCCTAATAGAGATAGCGTGAGTAAGGTGGATCCTCCATTACTGTCACCAAATTCATTTTCAATTAGTTAAAAAAAATCACTAAGTTTATCACGAACGTCAGAGGTCATTGAGTACCACAGTCCATTTTCTGTTGTTGTTGTGGTTGTTTCTTATGGCACTTGCTATGAACAAGTCAGCTGTTACTAAGACAGCGATTTTAAGCCGATGGCGGAGCGTCTCTTGTTTTTATAGTACCGCCATCTAGGGCCAAGAGAATGACTTAGCTACACACACACGTCACAACCCTTTTTACAGGGCGGACTTCACTCACGCATTTCATTCACTCATCCATAGATCGTAAATCAGACCTGAATCAGAGAACGATCATGGAAGACTTTGAAGACTTTGTGACTCTCGACATGGAAGACTTTGTGATCACGACAAATTTATACGCGCATCAGCCACCAAGGACGCAGGGAATCTTCGGCCGGCGGGGTTCGAACTCGCAACCTAAGGGACGCGAATCCAACGCTCTACCAACCAAGCTATCCCGGTCTTCCATTTTCTAATAACCGAATACCGGAATATCGTTATCGTTGCAAAATAAGAATTGATAATAGAGACGAGAAACAGAATTATTTCGAGGCTATTGTAATAAATATATTGATCAAATTACCTGAAATCGCCAAAGTCTTGATGACAATAATCGGCAGCCAGCAGAGCAAGTCAGTTGCTACAATGAACGAGAATCGCTTGGCGATGGTCCTGTCCTGTTGCTGCTGAGAAGATCTCAATCCCAGTTTCGATCTGCTAATCGTTATGAACATGGTGATGTAGGCGTAGCAAATGAAGCCAAAGGCGACGGAATTCAGGCCGCAGAAGATCGCCATGGAGTATTGCCATCCTTTGGAGAATGGGTCGTGTATCTGCAGAGGCAAACAGACTCCGTTGTTTCCGTAGTATTCATCACCGAAGTAGCCCAAGTTGAATATTGGAACAATGGCAATTACCGCTGCTGCCAGCCAACTGGAAGCTACCAGCGTTCCAGCAAATATCATAGTGCGACGTCGGAGCATCAGAGGATAGACAATGGAAAGATACCTTGAAAAAGAAGCAAGTGAAGCTCTTCTTTATTAGTACAATTGGAAACCAGCAAATACCATTTGAGCAATATCCAAGATAAAAAAGAAGTAATTGTATTAGATAGCTTGACAGATTGTTATAATTAATTAACACTCATTACATTCCATTTTAATTACCACAGAAGTTTTAATAGAATAAATTAACACAATTCCAGAATCAGCTTTTTAATTTTATCAGCAACAAAATCGGCTGTAACAATTCTAAGTAATAAATACCTTTTTTTGCTTCGTAGCAAGGCATTGCTTTCTGTAAAAAGAATGCTTATTTTTAAATTTTCTTATTTTCTCTTTAAAAGCAATTTTCTAAAAAATTTCCAGGAAGGCAGTCTGCCCAATACATAAGTCCCATGAGGGGCACCTCGTAATTGAGGATGAGATGCTTCCGGTATGGTTCCGGGTTGGTTCTCATCCCCTTTGTGGGTACACGAAAAAATGGGGGTCTGGCGCCCCCTATTAATGACAGGACATTTCCTTAGGGAAGGGTTGAACCGTGACCGGTGATGGCTCTTAGAACTCAACCACGCTCTCTCCAGTGTTGCTGTTATGGCAATTCGATCAATCAAGTTTTTCCGTGTGCCTTCCGGTGGGCCGGAGTAGTCAGTTTGAGTAAGATTGAGACATTAAACCCGAGTTAGATTTCTAAAATAAATACTAACGAAATATTCGAAAATAAGTTTGCCAATAGAAAGTTTTCCATTATCAATAATTTTGATTCAAGGGTTCGTTAAAGATTTGTTAGATCTAAAGGAATCGGAGCTACTATCTTTAATGAAATGTCAAAACAGTCTATTTCTAGTCTTATAAAGAGTATTAGATACTTGAAAATAATGTGATGAAGAAGTATGAAGAGTGACGTAGTTTTAGCATCGAATGTTGCTCAACTCATCATAAAATTGGACTATTGATGTAATCGCACATACAGTGCCCACTCACAATACGTTATCATGGTAGATAATTTGCTATTAATACAGATATAATTTTAAGGCATAAGTTATTTGACCTAAGCAAAGAAAATTTTGATACGTCAACATATTATACTGATTTAGGTCATAGAAGAATTCTAGGAAGTTTTAAAGGTTTCTGAATCGTTTTTATTTTCTCGCATATGCATTATAGAGAAAGTATAGTGGTCGTCAAAAGATTCGATTCAGATTTTCATTATCTCCACGTTTCAGACTTCTTTGAGTTCGAAAAACACATTTTTGGAAAATGTCAGTCTACTTGTTTGTGACAAAGATAACCAAACACACTTTCGGCTAGACTAATGAAAATTGCTGCACGGTCTTTACACCAAATTTGTAGATTTCTGTCAAATTTGTAGTAAAATCCATTCAGAGGAAATTTATCTCTTCGGTTTCTCGAATATAAGTTAACATGATAATTACAAAATGAATAGAACTACATGGTTACAATTCGCCACACTCATTTAACATCCATAGTGTAGACATCTGTCAAATTTTGAGCCAAATCCAATGAGAGGTTGAGCATCTGTCGGTCTGTACTTTCAGAAACATATGAACGCAATGACTTAAATATATTAAATTTAGTATGGGATTTTCAGACTATAAGAGTAGCGTTTTAAGAAATTTTTACTTCAATCGGTTGCGAAAAAAACATTTAAAACACAAATTTGATTTTCAGATGTTATTAACCGCATGCCAGGGCTTAATCACCAAATAACTCGCCAAGGATGACACGACAGATTCAGTAGAAATACGGAATTCACGCCAAATAATATTTAGTAACTATAGTATGCCAATGCCATGTGAGTCGTTTTCTGGTATAACACCTTTATTACAAAGTATATGAGGAAATTTTGGGGGGACAATTCTCACTGGTTTATTTATTTCTGTAATGGTGCAAGCAACACATTTGGACAAAATACAGACGCAGTGCATGGATTAAAACACTGAAATAGATAAACATATTGTTACGAAATTTCCGGGGTTCGTTTGGATAGTGGGAGTTATATGGTGTGGAGAATGTTCAATCAGCAGGCGGCAGTAGAAAATGGAACAACGACGTTTATTTACACGAAGACACACAGGGCAGCACAAAGACGACAACTATTTACAGCACAGAACACGATTATCTTCAGCCGAGACGTGCAGCATACAACAGCAAACAACAGACTCTACTGCAGTCAGTAGCGCACAGCTTAGTTCAGCACTAGCTTCACTCCGTCGCTTCTCTGCTTATCTCTGGAAGGCCAGTTCTTTACCGTCGATCCCGACTACTCTCTTCTCTGTCGCTTCCGACTATTCTCGCACTCCACTGGTTCACGACTTAATTCACCACTACTCTCCCCGGTAGCTGCAGCTCCTTTTATAGGTCTTAGGAGGCGGGGCTAGAAGCCTCTCAACCAATCGGGAACGTTCGAGGCGTGTCTCCGTTCCTACGAGACGGATCGTGAAAATTCTCGTTGTTTCGGGTATAATCTATTTTGGCGCCAAAGTCGCCAAGTTTGTCGCTAAGCTCTGGGATCTCCTATGGAACCAACTATGCTGGGAAGCAGCATCACAGGTTCGTAACAATATCAATTAATCTAAGCGAAGTATTTTATAGAAAGTCATTATCATAGTGGAATGCCACCACCACCTAGTATCTAACTTTCTCTGGGTCAACTCTCGTAAAGTGATTCGATCACAGGAGTTTACATTTTTCCTTCCAGATGGCGCAATTTTACAATACATTACTAGAAATTTGGTTTACGATTGATTAGTTTAATCTTAATTTAAGTAAGGATAACAAGATTTCTAAACCGATGAAAGATTCAATATTTATTTAAAACAATTTAAGAAAACATTAATGCTATTATTTGCCTGCTATTATAAGTAAATTGAAAAATGTATGTATTGGTTAACATACCTGTCAGCAGTTATGATCGTCATGATGAAAATGGAAGCTTCACTGCTCAGTGTGCTCAACATCCCGGCGAAAGTGCACTGCCAGCTGTGTCGCCAGCTGACGTCGTGTCGGATGTATTCACCCCTGAAGGCAACATCGTGACCGGCGATCACAAACAAATACAAGCACATCAGAAAATCAGCAATGGATAAATTCTGAAATGAGAAATGCACATGATGATGAAGATTTGTTTTGCTTGATGTATTATTAGATAATCTATATCAATGAATCATAAATTAAAAGCAAGATAATATTTCATAATATACAGCTAAAAATAAAGTCTGTTGGTTTAAAATTCTGGTAGAAGGAGAAAAAATGATGAAATTGTTAAATTCTAGTCGAATGCATCACCTAACATGGGGAGGGGACGAAACTAAAACTATTTTTCATTCTTAAATCTCTGTACTGCATAGAATGAATTGAAATGACATTTGGTAATACAATATATCCAAACTGAAGGTTTGTAAGCATTTTGAAGTGTAGAATGCACCGAGAATCACAAAACAGTACTTTGTCAGAAACGCGATCCTGATGCGGTAGATGGCGTTGAAGATTCAAAAATACTTCGAGCCTGCTTAGGGAGAAGCTTCATTTCATATGCATATCTAACGGTAGTAGCATGATATTTAACGGTAATAGTTTATTCAACGGTAGTAGTATGATCGATAAGTAGATAGATGACAGAAAACATGAATTTAAAGTAAGCAGATTGATCAGTATGATCTAGTAAATTGCCAGGCCGATTGCCGAAACTATTATGAATTGACTGCTTCTTCTAGGAAGGCTTGACATTCCATACCACTGTAGTCTCTGCTGGCAGCTCTTAAGACTTTAATGCACATTTTATACCAACTGCGAAGGAAGTCTGGAACAAATCTAGAGTCTTTGAGAATGATTGAACTTTCATGCTTCGAAAATGAGAGCTTATGTCACATAAAAAAATTCAGTTTGAATACCTTTATTGATACTTTGCATTTCAGTGTAATATTTATTTTGCATTTTCATGTTTATTTACAATAAGTCTTCAAAACCTCATTTTTCTTGCTTCTTGTTTTAAATTGGTTTTTTTATTTTTTAAATTTTAAATTGGTGCTTAAATTTCATTTCCAACCAATCCTTGCGAAGTGATTATATTTAGTTTAGGCGTGCCATACAACTCTCAGAAGTTAGTAAACCTTCAAGTGAGATATACTTTAATTATTCAATAGTTTATTTGTAGCATTTTGTATGTCAGTAGTTTATTTGCGGTCTTACTTTATAACAAAATAAATCCAAGTGACTGCAATGTCAAAATAAATCATTACGTTTAAATTATAAGTTATTATGCAAGCGAAATTATAGATGGACAACTATTTGACAGAAATAATTCAAACTTGGATAAGAATCTAAACTTTGAACTCTAAAACTGTGAATAAAATTTAAATTACCTAAGTTTTTTATGTTTTTGAATTATCAGATTTATATACATAAATTTAGACGTGCAAAAAAAAAAAAAAAAAAAAAAAAGGAGACCAGCAGACGGTGAATTTCTTGAGCATTATTTTCATAAATTTAATGTGGATCTAGAGCTTAGATGCTAAACCTGTGCATTATATTATATAGATTTTATTCTATATTTTTTATATTGATTTTATTCATTTTCACTCAGGCAGATAGACAGACTTCTAACTATTGGATTTCATTCGAAATTTGATAAAAATATATATAATATGAAATGAAGAATTATAAATACTTTTTTATATCATATTATATATATATATATATATATTTCTATCAAATTTCGAATGAAATGAATTAATTAGAAGTCTGTCTTTCTGTCCAAATACATATAAACACAATACTATAAAAATTGTAGAATAAACTATGTATAATACGATACACAGGTTTAGAATCTAAGAACTATATATTATTGTATTTTTCTTTATCATCGCATTTGCAGATGTAATTAATGTTTCATTATTATTTTTTACTTATATTTACAGACTGTAGAGCAACAGATGCAAGCAATTACAGAATGAATTTTTTTGCTTATTCGAGAAGATCTGAGACGTGTAGTACCAGTCAAAATCTTGAGTTACGATACTTTTTTTTACTTTCTCTATGTACGTTTCGCCTAGGAGAAAATAAAAATAAAATTGTCTATCCGATTTTGGTTGCTGAAAAACAAATAAAAAAGATGATCACACAACGAAAATATCTTTCAAGTTTTTAATTATGTTACCAGAGAAGAAATAACAGATTTCATATCACGTTTAGTACATATTAATTTATACTGACCTTTATATAGAACGAATGGATCCTGTTTGTGTCCGTTAACAACGATCTGCTGACTACTACACTTGCATTTCCGATGCATGCCAAGCCAGCCACGATCCAGACACTTATCCGAAGGACAATGTTGTCCAGCAGGTGACTGAAGGAACTAATCCCATCACTGTTGGGCTCGCACACTCTTACGTGTCGAGCATAGGAGCAGAAATAGAAATTGGAGAAGTATCTATAAAAGAAAGAACGCATGTGATTAGTAAAAACTTCCTCCTAAGATATACAAGGTGGTCAAAATTAAAACACCCCTACTCTGAGCTCTCTATACAGCGAACTAGTCAGTATAAAGGCTCCAAAATTGTGGGACATACTATTCAAGATATGGGGAGACGGAAAGTTCCAAAAACACTGATAGATGGCGCTGTAGAAAATATGCTGAAAAGACACAAATAACCACAAAAAAACCCAACAATAAATACATGTGGTATGAAATTTTTTTAAATTTCTATTGCGGATATGAAAAAAAGAAGATGAAAAAATTGAAGAAATTTAAGTCGTTATTGTGACTGCAATTTTGCACTGTGAACACAAAAATTTGCGTAAATCCTTGTTTTGCTGCTATGGTTCTGAGTATGAAACTCGATAAAGTTGGTAAAATGTCATTCTTATCAGCGATAGCTCCGCGCTTTGCTTGTGAAGTTGTTTTATGAAAGCAAAGGAAATGCTGCAGCTGCACTTGAAGAGTTTCGTCGATTTGAAAATTTACGCAAAGGACCAAGAGGTACCAAAACAGGCTTGAAATTTTGATGTACCCCAAGTACAACAGCGCCAATGTCTTGATTAAATTATCTTTATGCAAGATGAAGCGCCTCCACACATTACACTCTATGTACAGCAGTTTCTTCGGCAACATTTTACTAATGAAAGAGTAATTAGTTGCGCGTTTCCGGCAACATAACCATCTCGTTCTACACATTTTAATCCATGTGATTTTTTTGCTTTGGGGATACTTAAAATATCTTGCTTATCGAGGACGTCTGGTAACCTTGGCAAATTTGACAGACAATATTGACGCATTGAAAAAAAAAACAGTCGAATCTCCATGGCCGAATGGTCATGGCACTGGTCTCATAATCAAGAGACATTAAGTTCGAATTCCACTAGAGACAATGCGATTCAGAGTATATGTAAATATTCAATCCCTTGAATTTTATGTTTTCCTTTATTTCATGATCCAGAATATACTGGACGTTTCTTTAGTTTACCAGACAAGTGTTTTGGACTTCTCTTACTGTCTCCAGAAGAGTATTCTGGAACTTTCCCTGCTAGTATAAAAGCAGAAGATTTGTCAGTCAGTGTATTCTCAGTTCAGAGTTCAGTTAATAAATTGGTTTAGCTCTACTTCTTGTGTGTGTCATTGAGTTCCACACTAAAGTATTTACGTGACAATATTACTCTGCATGTGAGAAGCATCTCAATCGACCAATTAGAATCCACAGTTGAACAAGCTGTGGAGAATGCGGATTTTACATCTTGAAAAAGGGAATCGTATTGAGCAATTTCTCTTGCATCGATAAGGTCTTTGTGATTGAATGATTTATACGTTAAATAAATTGTGTTATAAACGTGTATTTTGTGTCTTTTCAGCATATTTTTTGTTGTACAACACTATCTGTCGGTGTCTCTGGAACTAATTCTTTTTCGCGTAATCCTTTTATCCACCTCTTTAATAGTACGTTCAACAATTTTGGAGTCTCTACACTGAATAGTTTGCTGTATAGAGAGCTCAGATTAGGAGTGTTTTAATTTTGATCACCTTGTAATTCCTTTTATAGGATTTTATTATTTTTCTTTGAAAAAACGAAAATCGTTCGATTTTAAACAATAACCTTCAATTTGATTTGTGAAGAGAGAATATAATGAATCAATGTAAACTCAATCAAACCTCAGTTGATTGACCTTTGCAATTTATTTACCCACCTTTACTGAGTTGCTTATCATCAAACCAGAAATTATTATTTACTTATCCTATAATGACTCAAATAAGAGAGATCGGAAAATTTTTAAACTCCACCCAGTCTTATGGAAAGCGGTGGGTGATTATATATGTACTGTTTATTCCCATTTAAACTGGGTTCTATGCAAGTGAAACCAACAAATAATGGATTAAAAAAACTGATTTCAATAATCTATGTTATTCATAAAAAGAAATTGTAAATAAGATATTAAAAGGCGGGAAATAATTTAATATAAAATTAAAAATATTCTACATTTCAGAAGAGGGAATGAACTGTAGTCTTAAAAAAGCTTTGCGAAATTCATCGAAAACAAGTCAAGATGGTATTCTAAAGTACAATAATAAATCCTATACGAAATCTGTTTCACAGTGCTTAAGTTTGTATTAAATTTTTCATATTTCATACTAAAATACATAGTTATCATCATCGTTCCTATTTAAATATAAATATAAGTCCCTGTGACATATTTGCTGCAGATAAAAATATTTTTATGATACTTGAATCAGCTTTTCCACTTTTGAAGTCAATATTTGTGCACGTATATTATTACATAACATTTTTCTCCCCAAACACGAGCGTATCGTTTTGCCTCAGTAAAATTTCTCACTCTTGAAGTTTTAATTTGACTGTCAAAAACGTCATGCAAGAAAAGAATAGTATCTGATATTATTGCGGTTTAACGGATGGTGCACTAGACAAATAGAGAGTTGTTGTTCGTAGGGAAAGGATAAAATTCAACAGTTGAAGTTACTGTAAAACAATTATGAAATTTAATCTCCAAACGGTGCAAATAATTTTAAAGTTTAAGCATTCTATATTTAGAGTCTCCTAATTAAAAGATTCATTCTAACATGACTTTCAAAATGATATTTTTCTTATTGCGTTTCAAGAAATTCTTGTTGAACGCCTTCGTTAAGTCATAAAATATAATATTTTGTGTCACTGAAATATAACATTTAATGGAGCGTAATTCTTGATAAGATTATATTAATCAAATTGAACTTTCAGTGTTATTTTTTCTTTTAAAACTATAGGTTGATTAGAATTAAAGTTCCACTTTGAAATGGTCATAAAAGAAAAACTATTGGACCAAATGTTATTATACTAGGGTAATAGTTTAAAAGAAGTCATAGACATTTCTTTTCCGTCAAAAAAAGTTCAAAAACTCACCACTAGGGACGAAATGGCGCTGTATGTAAAAATGTTAATCAAAACAGGTCACGAAGACATCGGTTTGAAATGTGTTTAATCGTTTCTGAAACGTGTTACAAAGCATGTTCAATGTGGCATTCACTATTTCCTGAAAGCAAGTTAAATCGCATTACTGCATTGTCAACAGTAGCTCTTACCATATAAAGAGGAAAGTTTCGCCCATGTCCATGTATATTATTTCTTTATGTTCCACCAAATTGTTTAGATTATCACCATAAACTGTGCTTTTGAGATAACACATTGAACATGCTTTGTAACACGTTTCAGAAACAATTAATCTTAGAATGCATGACTTTTTATTTTTTTACGACATATGATTTTATACCTGCATATAATTTAAGAAAATTATTAAAAAAAATTTTTGATTACTTTTTGTGATTTAAAAAAAATTAAATATGGCAAATGGTTACATAATGAATTAAACTATGTCCCAGTGATACAAATCACATTATAACAACTACGCAATAAAAATAAAACTCGTTTTTACCAATATATATTTTTACAATGCAAAAAATATTTTGATAGTATTTTTAATGATGAAACTGTTTATACAACAGCCATATTGGTATATTTTTTTAACAAATTTCCAGTTTAAATCCAATTCCTGCACCGTTATTGCCATATTTAATATGTCTTTTCTAAAAATGTTTATCAAAAAGAATTTAAAAATGTATTCCTAAACACTCATTGTTGCCCTTTGTGACAATCATATAAAGCTTATAAATGGAAATAAAGACTTGTAGCCAAATGGCTACATGATGTATTGTAGGGTTAAACGCATTTTAAAATGATGTCTTCATGTCCTATTTTACTTAACAATATTACATATAGCGCCATTTCACATCTGGTGGTGAGATTTTGAACTTTTTTTGGCAGAAGAGAAATTCTCATGATCTCCTTTAAATTATTACCAAGTTTGATAACATTTGGTTCAATAGTTTTCTTTTTATGACCATTTCAAAGTGGAAATTTAATTATAACCACCCTGTATATTGTCTTTATACATTCAATGAATGACATTAAAATTTAAACATTTTAGGAATAATCGACATTTGATGCCATATTTATTAGGACTAAATTCTCAAACGAAAAAAAAAAAAAAAAAAAAAAAATGGCGAAAATGGACCATTTTTTGGAGTTGGAGGCTGGTTCTTAGAATTCTGTATTTACTTTATATAGATGATTCTGACATTGTAGTAAAGACATTATTCAGCTTCTTTGAAAGTTTTCTAATTATGTAAATTTTGCACTTTCCATGTTATAAATATTATTAAATAGAAATAAATAGTAAATGGGGCTGACAGATTCAAAAGAAATTTTAAATTACTTACATGTACTGAAGAGACGTAAGTGTAGAGAAACATTCTGGCTGCATGTGCCGCAATGCATTATCCTTCAAATTTCTGCCATAATAATAATGATAAAAATATTGATTAAGTAATAAAAAAAGCTGAAAGATAAGATATCTTAATAACTTTAGTATAAAATATAGCTATTCACTTCAAAGCTAAGCACAATAGTTGAACATTGAAGAAAAAGTAATAGTTTTTAGTGTATTCACGGGGTTTATATAATCATGATTACAAATATATTTATACTGGATATTTTTGTCAGACGTTATATATACTGGTATGCAAAACTTAAGCAACAATGTAAATTTTAAGCAGGTAGCCAGGAAATTGCAGTAAAGGGGCTATAGTGATCTGTACAAGGAACTTGCAATTCAGTAAAAAGGTGATGCGTATGCAAATGTGAGGACAAAACATCATAGGTGACGTGAGTGAACGCAAAACGCGTACAGTCGGCGAGCGCAATCTCAAAATTACAAAGTAAGGGAGAACGGAGGCGCAATTAAAAACATTCGCTGCAGATGCAAGTGAGTTCTTTCGTGAAATATGGTTAGAAGAAATCACATGGACGACTCCACACGTGGAAGAATGATCGGAAATCTGGAGGAGGGGTGAAGTTTGATTAGTGTAAATGAAGGGTTCGGAATCAACAAAAGTATAATTTCGCGCACTTGGAAAATCTTCCAAACCATAGGTACAGTTGTTAGGAAGATTGGTGGTGGCCGCCTTAGAAAAACAACTGCAGTAGTTTACCGATATATCGTCCTGCAGGCGAAAAGAACCCAATGCCAGTCAGTAAGCGCCACTGTTTATCAACTGCGTACAGCACTGTGTTTAATGTAGCCAGACACCTTCACAAAGGTGGTCTATTCTCCCACCGTCCTGAAGGCTGCATCTCTTTGAAAGTTGGCAATTGGTGGCATCGTTTAAAGTGGTGTAAGGAGAACAAAAACTGGACACCTCATCAATGGAGTCGTGTCCTTTTTACGGAGGAGAGTCGTTTCAGTGGCACAAGTGATTATCAACGCCGGTAATAGAGAGATGTCGGGACACGGTTTAACCCGATATCATTACGGAAAGAGACCGCTAGGGTGGTCCTGGAGTTGTCGTCGCTGAGGTATTATACTAAACGGGTGGACTGAGCTCCACGTTTTCGACAGAGGTTCTGTAATCGGAGATCGCTGTTGTAAGGACATGATCCTTCCCCATGTGCGTCTATTCCGAGGTGCTATTGGACCAGACTTCGTTTTTATGGATGACAATGCACGGCCACACCGGATTGCTGATGTTCAGCTGCTACTGGAAAGTGAAGATACCACTCGTATGGATAGGCCTGCATTCTTTTCTGATTTAAATACCATAGAACATATGTGGGATGCTTTGGGGAAACGCCTTATGGTATGATTACATCCTCCGCGTAACACGCAACAACTGAAACAATGCTGATTGAGGAATGGGCACTCTTACCTCAAGAACTGTTGGGCAATCTGATGCTGAGTATGGAGAGACGGTACGAAACAACCATTGTAGTAAGGGGAGGGCAAATCCCGCACTAAGGAACATCTGCTTGTTGTTCTTCCACTTGGACAGACAATCATGTGTAATGATATTATGAGTTCAATAAAACCTTTTTTTTTGTTTGATGTCATACTATATGAATTGTATTCATTTTTGCGCATCTATGCTTTTGTCATCGTTTAAGTACAAAATGCTGTCTTTCATTTCTGAATTTCATATCTCTCAGATGATTTCTCATGGAGTTATGGCAAAAAAAAAGCACTTGTTACTTAAATTTTGCACACCAGTGTAGAATGTTAACTTTAACGCAATTTTGAGCAGACTCTTTATAAGACTACAGCTTGTGACAGTGATACTCATTAAGTATTTTCGAGAAATGTTTCTACAATTCAGAAAATATTAGGTATTGCGCTCATATTGGCTTTTCATTCTAAATCGAAGACGTTCTATAAATTTAGTAACAGAGTGTTTTCTCTATTCTGCTGAAGTTGTCTTTTCGTTCTAAATCGAAGATGTTCTGTTAATTTGGTAACAGAGGGTTTTCTCTATTGTGCTCAAGTTGTCTTTTCGTTCTAAATAGAAGATTCTCTGTTAATTTGGTAACAGAGGGTTTTCTCTATTGTGCTCAAGTTGTCTTTTCGTTCTAAATAGAAGATGCTCTGTTAATTTGGTAACAGAGGGTTTTCTCTATTGTGCTCAAGTTGTCTTTTCGTTCTAAATAGAAGATGCTCTGTTAATTTGGTAACAGAGGGTTTTCTCTATTGTGCTCAAGTTGTCTTTTCGTTCTAAATAGAAGATGCTCTGTTAATTTGGTAACAGAGGGTTTTCTCTATTGTGCTCAAGTTGTCTTTTCGTTCTAAATAGAAGATGCTCTGTTAATTTGGTAACACAGGGTTTTCTCTATTGTTCTCAAGTTGTCTTTTCGTTCTAAATAGAAGATGCTCTGTTAATTTGGTAACAGAGGGTTTTCTCTATTGTGCTCAAGTTGTCTTTTCGTTCTAAGTAGAAGATGCTCTGTTAATTTGGTAACAGAGGGTTTTCTCTATTGTGCTCAAGTTGTCTTTTCGTTCTAAATAGAAGATGCTCTGTTAATTTGGTAACAGAGGGTTTTCTCTATTGTGCTCAAGTTGTCTTTTCGTTCTAAATAGAAGATGCTCTGTTAATTTGGTAACAGAGGGTTTTCTCTGTTGTGCTCAAGTTGTCTTTTCGTTCTAAATAGAAGATGCTCTGTTAATTTGCTCACAGAATGTTGTCTCTATTGCGTTGAAGTTGACTTTTCGCTTTCTAACTTAAAGACGCTCTGCTAATTTAATAACAGAGTTTTTTTCTTTATTTTACTGAGGTTGTATTTTCATTCTAAATCGCAGACACTCTGTTAATTTGGTAATAGAGTTTTTTACTTCCTTATCTCATACCAGTTTTGAAATAGGAACGCCATTTCCGCTGTGGCTACTTTACTACATCTATGCATAAAGTTTGTGGCTATAATTGTCACCGTTCTTAAGTTAACGTGAAGTAGAATGAACTTAATTGACACCTACTATATCCTAAATTAAAATTAAAAAAGATTGAGTTCTTAACTTACAGTGAATTCAACTTCTCTAACAATACAAAAGCCTTGACTTCTACCGTGTAGATTTGATTATCTTGAAGATCCCTATAAAAGAGAAAAACGAAATATTTTCTTGCATTTCTTATATCAAAAGGTAAAATATAAAAGCTTAAATGAATGAGTATCAAATTACAATGTGAGAAGAGAAGTCAAATTTCCGAAGTTCTTTTCTTTTAGATACGTCAGAGAGTTTGACGTTAGATACCTGTAAAAAGAAAGAAAAAAAATTACTTAAGGATAATAATTTTGACATAATTGTATTTATTTGTATTAGAGGTACGCCAAAGTTTTAAATCCAGCTCTTTTAACAAAATGTTTATTAGTTAACAAAGTTAGAATGATATTTCCTTCGAAAAAAAAATGATTACAAACATTTATACATGCGTCACACCTTTCTTGCTATGCTGAACTGAATAAAATTTTGATTAAGTGAAATTTTTATTAAATTTTATTATATATTTTTATTAAAATTTTAATTAATTAAAGTGTAAAAAAGGGGCAGAACAAACAGGATATACTCTGACTTCTAAGATCAGTATTATAAAAAAAATTGGAAATCTATTTGTAACTTTAGTTGGCGATAAATCGCCAAATGTGACAACCTTCTGCATTATTTTCTAATAACCCTAAAAGCGAAAAATTGATGCCTCAAAAAGCGATACATCGCCAATTTGTTGCCTACGCATTTTGAGGCTTCAACAATTTGTTGCCTATGCATTTTGAAGCTCCAAAAACTTCAAATCAAAACAACATCATGTTCTCACATAATGAAAATGAACTTTCAAAGTCGTAAATTAAAATGTTAGAAAAAAAAATAGAATAAGAACAACATTATATAATTGGAGAACTTATTGATACATTTGGCATTGAAAGAGCTGATTCTTTGTCTAACTAGAAACTCTTAAACACGAAAGATTTAATATTGGGAAACCAAAGCCCTGGATTGAACTTAGGCTTAAGGGATCGCTTTTAAACCCTGTTAAAAAGTCCCGTTGCCTTACGGTTATAGTCGTAAATCTGACATCCGACCCATCATGTGACCACTACCGCCCGTCGCTGACCATAGAGTCGGTGAATCTGGAAGTCAGTCTGGCCTGATCATCCATCCCATAGGAAGCGGCATTTTCCAGACTACGGGTTATGGCAACGGCACCATTGGTCAGATTCTGGATAATAAGGGGAAAGAGGACAAAATGCGCCTGACGCAAGACGCACACGGGGCTTGGAATCGGGGTTTTAGGAATGTGCCAGGAGTGCTTAGCAGATCATAATGGGAGTAAGATGTACTTTCGGACTGCCCCAAGGGGGCCACCTCGTAATTGAAAAGCTTTGGCATGGTGTTTGGTTCTCGCCACTCTTGTGGGTATACGAAAGAGTGGGGGTGGCTACCTTCCATCGATGACGGAACGTACTTTCTAAGGAAAAGGTTGTACCGTGACCAGTGATTACAGATGTAGTATGTCTCAAGACTTAAGAAATGAATATTTTCCCATCAATTATGGTACTTTTGAAGTTATGGATCTAGTTAGACTTAATATTGCCAGATAAGAACTAGCTATTAATGTTAAAAAGCTGTTGGAATTTTCAATAGAAGATTAATGATTTTGAGGAGGCTTTTCTCTAATGTTATGCAAATATCTTCTCAATTTTTTTCATTGCATATCTAGTTGATTATATAATGATTTATAACTAGCATATAAAATTATAGTAGATATTCAACTATATTGAAACATTGCTTATGTTAATGAGTTTCATAATGCTATGATATATTTCTATAACATATGTTATTATAATGAATATTTAATTGAATTTGAAATTGATTTTTAGTATTCTGAGCTTGCCCTTGAGGAGCGTGTGCTAACTTATTTTACATCTCACCGCTCTTAATCATTCAGCAGTAAGAGAGCACTGAGGAAAAAATTAATTTTACCAACGGCGGGCAACACGGAGTATTCTCCAGTGGTGAGTTGCGTAAGTCTTGGAATCAAGATAAATAAATAACCAAAATTAATAAAATAATAATAAAAGATAAATAAAAATCGATAATAAAATCTTTTGCACAATCCTGTTGATATTACTACAAATATTACAAATAGAGTCAGATCAAGTATATACTCTTATTTTATTGTTAATATGATGATTCCATCATGAACAGATTTATTGTTCATATAAACAATTGTGAACGCATTGTGTTCATATACACATTGACGCGGTTATTTTCATTATTTTTATTACATAAGTGTATAAATTACTTACTTGAATTTACTTAATATTCACTTTAATAATGCTTTGCTTTGTATTGATTATTATTTTTATTATCATATGAGAATATGATGTTGTTTTGGTTGGAGCTTTTGAAGCCTCAAAATGCACGGACAGAAAATTGACGATTTATGGCTTTTGCGGCATCATTTATTCGCTTTTAGGGTTATTAGAAAGTGATAAAGAAGGTTGTCACATTTGGCGACTTATAACCAACAAAAAAAAAAATATGACTCTGCAAGAATGTGTGTCATGTATCCGATTCTCCTGTCTGGCTAATAAAGATCAGAGTCGTTAGAAGTTATCGCCCCGAAAAGCACAGAGAAGAAAATGGGAATGAACTCGAAACAGCGAGGTAAGGTATCGAAAGTTATATATATATATATAATTTTTTTAAGTTTCAGTTTTTCTAGCTGACAAATGGTTTTGTAGCTCTAACGATTTTGAGAAGGAAAAAAAGAAGCCATTGTTTTTTAAATATGGCAGCATGTGTTATCTCATATTACGTGATTGTTTTTAATCGGTTTAAACTTATTTTTCACGAAAAAAAAAAAAATTCTGGCCTCGAGATGATACCATGTGATTTAAAAAAGTAATATTCTCATATGATAACGAAATTTGTGATAGCAGATTTAGATTTTACACTTTTTATTTTTAAAATTTAATATTTTAAGCTTCACATTTAAAAACTTATTTTAATTTACTCATTTTTTAATGCATTATTTATATTTGTGTAGATCTCCAAATGCTTTATGGATGAGAATAAATTTTAATGAAATCTTAGAGTTTTAAAACTTTATTGTTTGGGTTTCCAAAACATGGATTTTATACAGGATAAAAAAATAATTTTTTTTCAAGATACAATTTTTGGAAAGGATACATGCTCCAGTGAGAAAGTAGTATTCCATACATTATTAAAGAGCCTGAACAGTAGCTTTCTGTTTGGATAAAAATAAGCCTTTTAAAATTCCAAATTATAAATATATTATCGTAAAAGTTAAGATGCTTTTGACGAAAGAATTGAATGTTGATTAGTAATCAATGATTATGAATATCATTTAAATTTTCATATCATTTAATACCCTTTTAGCATATCACATATCATTAGCATATTATCATTTAATATACTTTTAGTTTAGCACTTTTTTCTTATTTTCTAAATTTACTTTCAAAAAAGTTTACTATTTTTCTCATTTTCAGGTAATCTTATTAAATGGCGTTCCGAAGGACATAAAATGTAAATGACTCGGTTTTCATGACTTGATTTTTCTCTTTGGTAGCCTCCGATTTTCTATTTTATAGGTTACTTCACGGTGGCCCATCATTTTACATTCCTCTTCGGCTTAGATCGTATAATCATAGAGTTTGAGAAATTTATCTAATAAGATGAAGATTAAGAAACTCACTAACGACGGGTTCCCGATTTCGAAAATGCACGTTAAATTAGGTAAAGTGCGTCTCAAAATTAACGCAAGATTTGAAATTGCCACCATTCGAGCAGTAAAGTGTTGCAACCCTATTAACATAAACCATTTGAGAGCGGTAGTTTAGGGTTAGTAAAAATGGAACGTTACACGATAGAATAACGTGTTTTCATTGTTGATCCATATTTCAAAAATAATGAAAGTCTGATGGCCACTGCTCGGAAATTTGAGAATGGACTCCCTAGATCGTTTGATTTAACACCATTGGATTTCTTTTCATGGGGTTATTTGAATTGAAATCTCCACGCAAACAACCTCACAAGCGCGCGTGCATTGAAGGAGGAAATTCAACTCTGCATCAACGAAATTCAGCCACATTTATGCAAAATTATCGAAAATTTCGACAAAGGAGTGCGTATGTGCCAGCAAAGCCTAAGGCCATTTGCTCTATGTGTTATTCCATACATAGTTATTTCCTGTGTTTTTACAATTCAATAAAATTGTAACAATTTAAAGAAAAGAACTGTTTTTTATTCAATTCAAATCTTGCGTTAACACTGTGTATCGAGTAACGCTACATTTTTACTAATCTTCAACTCTTAGCTGTTAACTGGTTTTTCAATAGGGCCTGCCAACACTTTATTGCACTAATGGTGGCAAATTCATCTTTCGAGTTACTTTTGGAACACTTTTTATTTCTCCTTTGCGTTGAAGGATAACTTCTTAGCATAAGGATTTGCAACGACAGTGTCATGGATGTCAGAAAATATGAATGATTAACACTTATGGGGATCATTTATATCAGTCATCATTAAATCACTGTGATGTGCAGAAGCCAGTTCACTGTTGCAACTGTAACTTAATACATACTTGACAACAGAAAGTTTTAAAATGACTTCAGCTGTTATTAAAAATATTCTGTGCGGCAATATGTATTAACAAGATTAAGCAATCTGCAAATAGTCTGTGCGGCAATATGTATTAACAAGATTAAGCAATCTTCGTTAACATCAAAGAAAAAGGGGAGAGGACAACAGATATAAAAATGGGAAGGTTCTGCTATGATAATTTATTCTCGTTTTCCTCCTGGTGGTTATTAACCCTATTGAGTCGAGTTTTCTCACTTGCCAAGACGTCCTCACGTGTGCAGTTGAACCGCAATTTAGTGTGTGTAATTGTTTGATTTAGAATCCTTGGCATATTGGGGTAATTCTAGTGAGTCTTTACAATTAAACCCTGCACCGGAAATATCATGAGTACATGGATGAGAGGTTGCAGATAAATAGGTAGAGAAATGGGCTGGGTAAAGAAATGGGACGTGTCGAGATACCTCCATTCCAATGATGGAATTCACGCCATAAGGAAGAGTTGAACATTAGTAGATAGGAACAATAATTTCCACCTTCATGCTGTCGATTGCCATTAAGTTTTCTCGGATATCTTGGCTGGGTTACTACAATGTGATTAGCAAAGCTGAATGCCATTATCAACGAAAAAGTACATATGAATACTTAATTGTTGGTAAATGCCAACATCAGTATATTTTTTATACATCTCTATATTTTATAATGCAGGTGTAACAGATTTATAATTCAGATCATAATTTACCTTAAAATTTATTGAAAGCATCAATACTTGGGTAAAAGCAAAGATAATAATAATAATAAAAAATGAAAACTGCTATTTCAAATTTTAAGTTATCATGTTAAAAGGTTATTTTTTTTAAAAGTCACGTGGTATCAATCCAAGAAATAAACAACATTATGTTTATACATGACTCATATTTCACAATCACCAACATTGTAAATCGATCCATTTTGTAAATCGATGGTTTTTCATCATCTCAAAATCAATCGAGTTCTAAAATTTTTTTTCGAGGCCAGAATTTTTTTCGTGGAAAGCAGTTTAAAACAATCGGTAAAAAATCGGTTTTAAATAATCACATGACCATCAGAATATGCACGCGTCGTTGTTTAGAAAAACGATTATTTTTTTTTTGCATCTCAAAGTTTTCAAGCTCCAAATTTTTTATTTAATTACTCCTACACGTTCTCTCTAAAACAGCTCACTCCAGCATTTTCCCACTCTCTGAGTGAAGGCATAAAAAATTTAATATTTAGCAAATTCATTTAAGGATACCAAAGTTTCTCTATCCTAAATTGACACATGTCCAAGAAATCCCTATCAAAATCTCATTGTAAAAATCATCGAAGGGAAAAGTTCGGTCTCTTTTGCTCTTCTGCTCTTGTGTCACGATGTAGACTGACGTATTTTTTACCACTTATTCTTGTATATAAATTATTGCCACCGAGATGGAATAAATCAAAATTAAAAATTCAAAAGTATCTTCTATTTGGCCACGAATCTGCTAATATATGTTTTACACACACACACACATTGCTGTTTCGCGTTGATTCCAATTTTCTTCTTCGTGTTTCTTCGGGCGATAACTTCTTACGATCCATGCCCTTTATTTTCTGCCTACTGATTTTCAAGCTTCTCAAACCCCAAACCAAAACAACATCATCTTCTTGCATAATAAAACAATCTGCAATTGATTGCAGTTTTGTTTCCTATTGGTTTGAACTCTATAGAGCTTGTACAAGATCCTTTTCGATACTTATAAGTATCTTATAATAAAATAACATTACAAAAAATCATTATGCCAAAATGAGTTCTGAAACACAAAGATCGGGAAAAGGAAACAAATTAACTATATAGTTTATATTAAATTAAAATTTCTATAGCTAATTATGTACAAGGTGCGAGAAGTTCAAGGCTGATTAATAATATAAAATTAATCATTATCTCAAATAAAGAAGAAGTGGGAGAGGCATCTATTTACTTTGTATAATTAATTTAATAAAAATATAAATGTCATTCAATAAATGAAAATAAATATATCGAAGAACTATTTCCATATAGAACGAAATTCTATGCATATATGTGGGACTTCAAAGCTGTATATAGAAATATACCCTACAGTCATTTTAGCCTGTTATATATAAACTTTTCATATTAATACAATTTTAATGTGTAACATTTCAAAGATAAATATAGACAATTATGCCTGACCGCAGCAGGTAAATATTAGGGTTGCAGGAAAATGGTATTAAAACTTAATAGAATCATAAGATAAGCTCTTATATTCGAAATAAAATGGAAATAAATCATAGTTGTGTGGTCTGAGAAAAATTTTCGCGTTTACTCTCTAATAAATGCATGTTGGCGAACAAAAGTGACGAAAGATAGTGACTTTGGCGATTAATTGGCCGAATGCCTTTAATACAACTAAGTATCAAAAAACAGAAAATGTATTTTAGAGTCCCTTTTCCGATAAATTAAAACCAATATTTGACTCAAAATCACAATTATAGTATAATATCACATACTGAATTTAATATATTCATATCATTGCATTTTTGAATTATTGTATTTGATTTTGGGAAAATACAAGGGAGAGATGATCCAAATTTGACGGTTTCATTCCAAATTTGATATATATTTACACTTTAGATTCTAAATTTATTCACCAGATTTTATCCATCTAGTTTTATTTGTTTTGGAAACATCATGCTAACTTATATATATATTCTTAACTTAACTTATATATATAGTTATATTCAGAAAACTAGACAAACAACTTTTCTCAGAACGGATCTGTTAAAGTTTGACGGAAATCTATAATTTAGGAGTAGAAATCATATACCAAATTTCATCTTGCATTCTCAAAGCACTTTTGTGATATTCTATTCGTAGAAAGTAAGAAGACATATACCAAAATATGTTTTTTTTTCCGGACTCAGAAAGTTTTTAATGCGTGGAAGTTCTCCAAAATCTCGAGTTCGAATTTCTCGACGATTTACAGTACTTTCTTTTTATATATTTCTTATATAAGAAGATCAAAAGAAATTATTTAAAAAAATTCAATGAAACAAAACCCTTCATTAAAGATTCGATTAAATGTTACTTGTCTGTATATACCAGTTTGTTCATTGGAAATGTTAAGTGTAACTAATTGTCAAGATACACCATTGTATGTGAGATAAGGAACTAAAATGTCTAAGTTTTTGTCTAATTGCAAAATTTGGCAGAACTTGGGCTAATCTACATAATTTCACACAAAAACTGAAAAATTTGGTGGGAAGCATACTTTCCACGGCCCCTGAAAGGGTTAAAATACATAATCGATTTTTGGCTACTTGTGTATTAATCGAATACTAGGGATTAAATGCCAAAAATCGCTGAAGATTGAACGCCATATTTAGTTAGAATGCTATTTTCATGTAAAGGATCTATATTTTTTATATAATTATATTTTTATATTCTTCGATGCCATGCAAAGCATTCATGGATTTACTTATGGGCCATAATTTTAACTCCTGCATTAGGAACTATGCAAAAAAGTTATGGGGGGACAACTCCAGCTACTTTTATTAAATATTTTTATTTCATTTTTTGTGCTTCATATTTTAGATGTAAAATTCTATATTTGATCTATCAGTTATTGGTTTATATCTTTATTTTGCGTACTTGTCTATTTTGTATTTTAATAGACTAGTTTAATATTTCTAGAATCTATTTATTAATTAATCTCTAAAATAATGAAGAAGAATTTCTGAGTGCATTGATACACTACAAGTCAGAACACAAGGTCGAAGAAATAGAATTTGACGTTAAAAATATTTTGGAGAAGCAAAATATGCAATTTTGCGTGTAATTTAGAGCATTTTAATTAGAATTTTATTTAAATAAAAATTATAAGAGATTTTTTTTTCTTGCAATAATTTTCAAAAATATAATAGCGTAAAAGTAATTATCCCACCATTTAAATTTTTTTAAAAATGACACTTAAATCATGTTAATTTATTCAAAAATTAATTTTTTAAAAATAATTTCTGCAAAAGTTTCAACAATATATATTACAATTAAAATGAAATTCAAATCATTTTCGCTATTTCATCAAAACTTTAATAGAATGATGTTCTCCTATTGTTGAAAGTCAAGCAAAGAAAAAGATTTTTATTAAATAAAAATTATGCGAAATTTTGAGTTTTATTCCTAAAATATCTTTCGAAAGTATTACAGCACTTATTATATCATTTAAAATAAAAAAAATGAGTCTTAAATAATGCTAATTTATTCGTCAGTGTAAAAATTTATTGAAAAATATTTACTGTACAATTTTCAACAATACATATTATTGTTGCAATGAAATTCATATCGTTTTCACCGCTCCATTATAAATTTAATAGTGCTAATTTCTTCCGTTGTTGAAAGAAAGGAAAAATGATTCTTTTTGATATTATACAAAAGTATTATACAAAAAAAAAGATTATAAAATTTGTTAATCAAACTTATTTTATCCATGTCGTTTAATTTAACTGTTTAAAACATAACACCTTTTACATTTCGTTGTATATTGCTTTTATTTTTACTTTTTCAAAGTTCATATTTTTATAATACCATTTTGAATTGAAATAATATTTTCATCTCCTATCCAATATTTTTTTTGGAGGAAAAATACCCTGCAATATTTTTTTGAACTCATCACATAGATTGAGTTTCTGAAAATTTTTTGCTGACAAGTTTCTTTAAGCATGAATTATTTCTTAAGTAAAACATAAAACGAAGATTAAAAGAACAATGTAAAAATAACGCGCATTCTAAATTTTTTGAATAAAAAGATCACAATTTAAAAGAGAATATGCATAGAAATTATATTGTTCTTGCCTTTTTTTTGAAAAAAAAATTAACATACAAAACAACCATTCCATGAACATGTCATGCATTGTTAGTTAAAGAAAAAGAAAAAAAAAAAGTAATTAGGATTCTTACAATGTTTTTAGTTTCCACAGTCCTAGAAGTGTCTTGCCGTCCACATTTATCAGATTATTTCTGGACAAAGACCTAATTACAGAAATAATTAAAAGCATTTAAAGAAAATTAATTTAAGACACTTAATTATAACTTAAAGAACAAAAACAATCTGGTAATTTCTTAATTAGAACAAAAACATTATAAAAACAAATACGAAAAAAATCTTTTTTTTTAAAGTCAAATTATCTCCGTTTTTTAATTGAAAAGGAATTATTATATTCAACTCGCGGTTAATAAAGACTAAATAAGACACTTTTCTATTTAGCAGAATACATTTTTTATTTTATTTTCATTATTTTAATTTAAAAGAATACTTTTCGAAACATTTCTGGAAGCAACAGTTTTTGTTCTTTTTAGAACAAACTTATGTAACGCTTTGCTTACTCTAACCAACATCTAGTCTGTTACCCAAAGATAATGTATGCAAACAGATGCAGCTGTAATATTGTCTCTCTGTAAAGAGAAGATCATGTATTAAAATTAAATTGGCTGGAATTCGCTAACTGGCGCCCTTTTATATCGCCAAGGGAATCGAAATCGCCAATGTCTTAAATTAAGAAAATACTGAGGAACTTATCATTTGTTGGCGATATAAAATGGTTATGCCTAGTAAATTTTAATCATATTTAATTTTGGATGCATTTTCTTTCGCACTGTAAGAGACAATTTTATAAAAACTGTATAAAAGATTTTAAATTGTGGCACATGAATTGAGAAACATTGTATTTAATGCCCTTTGGTCCATTAAAAATGTCGCTATTCTTAAATAATAATGATATCATTGACTTCAATTTTTGGGACAATAATAGCAAGTAATAATTTAAATAGGAATTATTGACCAATGCAACTATAAATTATGTTCTGATGTAAAATTACGAAGTTTTCAATCAAAATCAAAATTTTTAAGTATCTGTAATTTGTTTTGATACATCTTTCAACTATGTAATTAATTTAATTGTTATGAATTATAATTATTTTTCAAATTTCTTCCATTGACCGAAATTAAATCTTTTATTTATATGTTATTTTTTTATTATGTTTATTTCTACATTTTATTTATTTTGTTATGAAACATTTGTAAAGGATCCATTTGTGATTGTACAGCTTTTGATGCATTAAATGAAAGATGAAACGTTGCAGAAGGTGTAGCTAGATCAATTGCAAAAACAATTTAAATGCAACAGAATGACGGTTGATATACAATGGTTCAAAAAATTGAGAGTACACCTTACTTTTATTTGATAAATCCGACTTACAATAAAAATAACACATTACCGGGAAATGCAAACATGTTTTTATTTTTACACATAACAAATGGTTTAATTTAGAGTAAAAATAAAGAAAAATCAACGAAAAACTTCCAAATTGAAAAATTTCAGAACCATTTTAAATATACATACGCAGAATTTTGCCTCACAAAAATTGAGAATACACCAATGAAATTCTTGTAATATCTCGCAAAGAAAGAACGTGTCAGTATTTAGTTGCATGTCTTTTGGATTTTGTAATGGCCTCTAAACGTCGTACCGATTCGACAAATGTTTGGTTGTATCTGAAGATATTTTACCCCATTCTTCTTGCACTACTTGTTTCAAATGGGTTTTGTTTCTAATTTTGTGTTTTTGGGCCACTGTTTCGTGTGTAGCCCACAGATATTCAATGATATTGATGTCGGGTTACTGTGGTGGTATGTGTAATTGCCGTTTACATTGAAAAAGACACCATATTTTGTCGTTAGGTGCATTCTGTTTGGAGTCGTTGTCCTACTGGAAAATGAAATTTCCATCCAAACCCAAATTTTTAGCACTTTTCTTTAGATTGCTGCGAAGTATATCAAAGAAAACCATATCGTTTATAATGCCATCTATAAAAATTAAATTTCCTACTCCGGATGAAGCCATGCAACCTCAAATCATGACGGAGTCACCATCATGTTTAACTGTAGGACGTACATTTTTTGGATCCAAAGCAGTATTAGGCTTCCATACAGTACGATGGCTGTTACTGCCAAAAATGTTGAGTTTTCTTTCATTACTAAATATAGCTTTCTTCCAAAGGTTATTGGTCTTCAACTGATGAGTTTTTGTAAACTTCAAATGCTTTTTCTGAATTTGCAAACTGATGAACGGTTTCTCTCTAACAATGCGATTTTTATATCCAGCTTGTTTAATGGCATTTCGCACAGTTTCAGCTCTTACACTTCTGCTATGATTCGAAAAGTTTCTGCAACAAGTTGGATGAACCATATGGTCGCAGCAATCTAAAGGAAAGTGTTAAAAATTTGGATTTAGATGGAAATTCCATTTTCCAGCAGGTCAACGACCCCAAACAGAATGCACCTAACGTCAAAATATGGTGTCTTTTTCAATGTAAACAGCAATTACACATACCACCACAGTAACCCGACATCAATATCATTGAATATCTGTGGGCCACACTCGAAACAGTGGCCCAAAAACACAAAATTAGAAACAAAACCCATTTAAAACAAGTGGTGCAAGAAGAATGGGGTAAAATATCTTCAGATACCACCAAACATTTGTCGAATCGGTACCACGACGTTTAGAGGCCATTATAAAAGCCAAAAGACATGCAACTAAATACTGACATGTTCTTTCTATGCCAGATATTGCAAGAATTTCATTGGTGTATTCTCAATTTTTGTGAGGCAAAATTCTGCGTATGTATATTTAAAATGGTTCTGAAATTTTTCAATTTAGAAGTTTTTCTTTGATTTTTCTTTATTTTTACTGTAAATTAAATCATTTGTTATGTCTAAAAATAAAAACATGTTTGCATTTCCCGGTAATGTGTTATTTTTTTTGAAAGTCGGATTTATCAAGCAAAAGTAATGTGTTCTCTCAATTTTTTGAACCACTGTATATGGCTCCATAGCTTTTAACAGCCAATTCAAAATGCAATAGGTTCCATTCTGAATCTATTATATGGGTCAGTGTTTTTAATTATCTTTGATTTAATATCTGAATATATTTTCCAATTTCTAATAATCAATTGTCGTTAAACACAGAATGACATTTATTGACGAACACGGAAACACAAACGAACACAAAAATATTTATCATTACATCCTTAATTAGACATTACAAAACCGAAGAGCTGAGCATAAAAAAACAAAATCATATCCGAGGTCTAGGAAAACTGCGCATGCGCTGGTTTCCATGGCAACCACAATTGAAAGGCGTCTCTAAGACGGAACAGTGACTATACCAAAAATTCGGAAATCTTCCAAAGAGAATTAATTGCAAAGGTGAATCTGATGCTGGTGTTGATTCTTTGAAAAAATAAAGCTATGAGCATAAATGCAAAAATTATGGGAAAAAAACTTAGACATGTTCTTTTTAATAAAAGAAGTTCTATAACATCAGCAGCTTAGGCCAGTGAAGTTCAAAAATCTACATTATTTCAATTTTGAAAAAGGGAATATACAAAACGCGAATTCCAAGTACTTTGAAAAAAAAAAAGAAAATTTTCCTAGTCAAGGGATCCGACTTACAAATTTAAATTACTGTCAATTTTTTTTGAAAAATCTAGAAAGTTTTTGAACCTAGAAAATAAAAATTTGGAGTCATATTTTTAATTTATTGTTTCATTTAATACAGTTTTTTTAAAGGTTTTGAACCTAGAAAATAAAAATTTGGAGTCATATTTTTGATTTATTGTTTCATTTAATACAGTTTTTTAAATTATAAATGCTGCGTTTTATATCTTTTGCAACTATTATAATGGAATTAATACATTATAAAAATATAATGGATAATTAGAATAGTTATAGTATGTAGTTTGAAAAATAGAACAGATTCTTTATTATAATATTGCATAAACTGCTCTATTTGTGAACAGAAAATGTACGTAAAAATAATTTAAGTTTTTAAAAGATTTGAATATACATACTATGCATATTAGTTATCCAGTATAGATCATGTCTGAAATGGTGAAGTGTTGGCAATTTTAGTTTTTCATAGGATTCTACGAACATCAAAAGGAAGATGTCTGCAGATATTATGAAAAAGATTTCAGGAAAATTGCATTTTATTCTGTTCAAAATTGCCAGAATCGAAATGTCAGAAAGTCTCTGTCAAAACTCATTATTTTTCTTATGTGGGAGTTGTGTGATTTGTTGTCATTTATCCTCATGTCCTTCATTTTGGATTAGCATTATAAAACCTCGCTGATAAAAACTTAAAAAAATTATTTACAAATATTCTCGAAATTTATAATGATGGAATTTTTTTCTTTTATATTCAATCAAAATGCAAATGCAGAGAGAAGTTTAATATTTAAATTTAATGACCTATTTAACTTTTATTTAGAAAAAAAAATTATCCTGAAAGAAATATTCTACTAGTGCAGTCTAGCTTTTTAGTACATAAATAATTTTGTACTCGAAAACGATTTAAAGTAAAGAAAAAGCCGTGTTTTGAACTTCTTATTTAGGAAGAGGATAACCATAGATAAAAGAAAATAATCTCGAATTAAAAATTTATAAATGTAATTATTTTTTAAGTTGGAACCTAATGAATAAAATCTAGAATTCAAGAAAATTTTCTTTTATTGAGAAATGCAACAGAAAGGATATACGATAGTTTTCTACAGATAGTTAAAATAGTAAAGCAATTATTTTTTTATTTTCAGCCTTTTGAAGAATTCTTTAGTGTAAAAAAAACACCATGAATATTTCTTTCTATTAAGTGCTCATGTTTTTTTTATTGTTTAAACTCATTTCAACGTCATGTTGTTTCTAAAAATAATTTTGAAATATAATTATAATAAATAGTGGGATTTCTAATGAATTCTATTTCTATCAATTTTTAAATTAACAATTTTTAAATGTTTTTTGGCAATTTAGCTAATTTAGAAAATATAACAAACAACTTTTATTAAACCACCTTGCTAATTATAATAATAAAAAAAATTCTGATAGCTGAAATGTTTCAAAAAATTGTCTTTCATTTAATTTAACTTAATGATTTATTCTTAAGAGAACAGTGGACTTTCAAATAAACAAAAATGAACGAAAACGTGAAATTTTATTTTTATCGTTTCATTACCAAAATATATGTTTATAATCATCTAAAATAGTGTTATAACATTCATTGTTCAATAAAATAAATTTTTGAAGGGTTAAATGGGGAAAAAGCACATCTTAATGACTTTTCTCAAAATGATATTGCAATTAGATTTAAATATCTTTGAAATGCTCCATATATTTTAATTTGTGAAGAAATTAAATGAAATTGATAATAAGGATTTTGGTCAAATATTAAAAGAAACCGGATTATACATTTTATGCTTGAAGTTTTTTTATAGCTTGTTAAAAAGTCAATTTTAGCTCAGAAAAACATAAAATTCTTATGAAAATTCAGTAAGCATGCATATAAATATTTCTAAAAAATTAGCATTTAATTGGAATTTTCAAAATCATATGTAATTTTGTTCTAAATCAATTTACATTGGGTAATAAAAATAATAGAAAAAAATTAAAATGTTTGGAATATTTTGAAATTTTTAAAAATGATATATCTTTTAATTTTTTTTTAAATAAAATATTTCGTTTAAAAATGTTTTTCTTTTAAAAAAGAAATTTGACGTATTTATATTTTAAGACATATGCATAAAAAATTTCATAACAATGACTGAATAATTCCTAAAAGTGTCTCATAGAGTCCACTGTTCCCTTAAATTGACACTGTTAATTCAAGATGAAATTTAAAGATATACAGGGTGTTTATAAAGTCTCGTACCCATTTTGATGTTTAATAACTCATAAAATAATAAAGATATAAACACACTTATGGCATTTATTGATGGAATAACTCATATATTTTCCTTTTCAGGTTTGAATATTCTTACTTTTGTAAATATCGTCTACACGTGTGGTTAATTTCAGATAATTTCATTTTCCAGTCTAAATATCTGTACTTTTCTAAATATTGTCTGCTTATTAATTGCATTTTTCTCTCTTTTGTTTTTGGCAACTATTGCAATGTTATGTTTACTTTTGATGTGTTTGTTCTATGTAGTACTTTTGTATGTGATGTTTTATTCGAGCGGATATTAAGGAGAATGCATACACCACAAGAGAAAGCACAGATTTTATGGGGGTTCATAGAAATGAAATCGATAGTGCAAGCACAGAGAAATTTCAGAAGAATTTACCAAAAAGATCCTCCCTCCAAAAACAGCATATTGCGGCGGAAAAAGAATTTTCTAGAAATTGGAAGTATTGAAGATAAGAAACGTTCCAGACGTCCTTGCACAAGTGATTTTGATGTTGAGCGTGTCAGAGAGACATTTTTACACAATCCTAGAATATCTGTGAGATCAGAGGCAACAGAATTGGATATGCCAATTTCGACGGTGTACAAGGTTATTAAGAAAAAATTAAGACTGCATGCATACAAAGTTCAAATTGTTCAAGTTTTGGAACCTAAAGATAGGCCTAGGAGGATGGCCTTTGCAACAGATATGCTAAGGAGGATAGAAGCTGCTGCTGATTTTCTGAAGAGCATAATGTTCTCCGATGAAGCATCCTTTCATGTTTCTGGCATTGTTAATCGCCATAATGTGCGCAAATGGCTCTGTGGATGCCGACATGCTTGCCGCTTCCTAGCGTGAAATTGACTATCGACTTGATATTCTCCGTGCGACGAAGGGGGCACACGTGGAAGTTCATTGACAAGGGTCATGAAACTTTTTGAGTCTATTTAACCGTTTATGTTATTAATTTTAATCTATCTTTATTATTTTATGAGATATTAAACATCAAAATGTGTCCGGGACACCATTGACATAAACACCCTGTAATACGAAAAAAAAATATCGTCTGTTAATAATATGATGAAAGCCAAAAAGACAAAAATGGTTAAGAAGAAGTCAATGGATACTCACAATGTTTCTAACTGCATTAGATATTGAAATGCTCCGTCCGGAAGTGTTACTAAACTGTTCTCGTCGAGCCACCTGAAAAAAGATAGTTAATAGGAAATGAAAACGCATCCTAATCAATTAAGACTTTCATATTTTCTTGTATTTAATTTTAAACGTAAATCTAATGCAAACAAATTATTAAAATGTTTGATTTGTTTGTAAATAGCTATTTATTTTGTAACAAAATTTAATTCAATTGTATTTTAAAAACAATCTATTTTTGAACTGTTCAATATTTCATCAAAATAATTATACTGTAGATCAAACATATCCAAGACATTTCACATTGATAATGTGCCCGCGTTACCACGGAAAGGGGGCGCATTAGCTTCGGATAGTAAAGACCCCTGAGCTCCCGAGGGCAGAAGTCAGACTTCTAGCTCATATGAACACGACGCTCACACACTCACTTGAACAACCTCTTTATACAGAGGGGTTTTTTCACACATAGAACACGAGGGGAAGAACAACCATGCCCGAACCAGGACTCGAATTCGGGAAGCCTAGATCATGGAAAAGACTCGCCTAAGGCAGGATGCCGGCGATTTATTATCTAAAGCATTTCAAATTTGGATTGACCGTCTGACGATCTGCTCGTTCACAAGCGTGTAAACGTAGTAACAGCGACTTAATCTGATAATTGATCTTGTCATTAAAATAGTTACGTATGGAATTTTGAGTTTCATTTGGTTGACATATGAGTCTCCAAAATGCATATTCGTTTTCTTCATTATTCTACGAAGCACTAAACGCCCATGTAAGGGATTTTGAAAATGGGTGCTTCTTGAATTGGTGTTTTTTTCTGCATTAATTTGTTGTGAATGTTATCTTTCAGTATATTTTTACGCGTTTCTTCTCTTTTTCTTTCACTTTTCTTTTACCTTCCAGTTCCTCTGTTTAACTAATTACTACATTAATATGAGATGTCAATTTACCACAAATACAGCACAGACTTAGAGGCAGAACTTATTTCTTAACATATTAAGTAAAAAGGAAATTTGTTCTCAAATTGTTCTCAGCATAGTTTTTACAAATTTTAAACAATTTCAATCTCGATCGATAGTATTCGTTTTAAATTCCTCATGAAAAATCTAGTTAATATTGGAAAAAACATATAAATTAAAACGCACATAATTTAATTAAATATTAACTCTTCTCTTTGCCCCCCTAATCTAAATCTAATAATCAAGCATAGAATACTAGAGGGGGGCAAAGAGTGAGTGAGTGCGCTAGTATAATATTCACTCACTCACTCTTTGCCCCCCTCTAGTATTCTATGCTTGATTATTAGATTGATTCCATTGTTAACTTAGTAATAATCATTGGTTATATTTCAGTTGTTATTGGATGCAGAATGTTCCAACAATCACTCTTATTATTGTTGTTTAGCAGAAATATTACTGTTTAATGTTAAACAAAGGCACAAAATTAGAACAGATGAAACAATGAATCCACCTTCTGCTGCTCTGTTAAGAATCATTTCTCTCTTTGCAACTGATCGTTGTGTGAATTTTTTTTTTTTTTTTTGCTGAGCTATGCTTGGTGCGTTTTGCGAACATTTCATTGAGGCTACGGCCATCGTTGGATGGATCGTCCTATGGACGATCTTGGAACTGTTGAAATATTACATGTTCCCTCACTTACCCTCAATCGGAGATCTGTTTTCGATCCCGATTTGGATCAATATGTTTATACACCATCTGATCCACCTGCGACTAGAGTGGAATCCGTTCCAGTGGTTCGCTCCTACACGGTATTTAGGATTTGCCAGGCTTTAGAACTTCCAGCGAAACTGGCTCCATCTGCAACCCGGAAGTCTGATATTCCTGTTGTAGAATCCTATACGGTCTACAAGCTGTGTTCTGCTCTGGGTTTGCCTGCACGGATAGCTCCTGTCGGAGTGCCAGTTGTAGAATCCTTTGCGATCTACCAGTTCTGCTTAGCCTTGGATATTCCAGTGAGATACCGGTCGCAGAAGGACGCGACCGGTATCATCAGAACTGTCGTCGGCTGCCCGATGCAGTTTTCAGATCAGAACTGTCTTCGGATGCAGCGATGGAGGGTGGGTGGGTGGGGAACAAAAGTAGCCCACCTCCACGTGGTGTTCCCTGGGCAACGGTGCAGTTCTTTGGAACTACATCGGCTAAGAGGCTACTCAAGTATGAAACAAATAATGAACTTTTTATTTAGTTTGACAAAACTACACACCTAATTTTTGATTTTGCGTTTTAATGCCACAAAATTTTATTACAAGCATCAAATTCAGAACACGCAGAACGTGTATTTATTGTAGCAACAACTGCAATGTTTTTTAGATATACGTCAGAATTCTGTAATTTTTATCCTAAAAAAATAAAAAAAGAATTTAAAATATGTATTTCGCAAAGATTTGTTGTAGAACTCACACATGTAGAAAATCAGTAGCGTTGACAATTATAAATCTGATGGAGGAATCTTATAGTGATTTGAATTTTAAAAATTATAGTGAGAAAAATTTACAAATTCATAACATAATTCGTCGCCATATATTTATAGCCGTTTATTACAAAGTAGATCAAAGGCCTTCTCTTCAAAGGACCTGGGAGCAAGAAGTCATTTAAAGTCCTATTTTTTTTTTTTGTAAAGCAAAAAAAACAAAAAACAATTACAAATCTGAACACTTATTATTAATGCATACTTATTTAATGTGTGATTTTTTTTTCCTAATACATCAGTTACTTCAAAAAAATTACAATTTTTTGTGATTTCCTTTTCGATGCAGCAAGTGCATTTAAGCGTTCTGAACGCATGCTTGACCGAAGATAATTCTTTATTAATTTCAATTTTCTGAAAGAGCGCTCAGCACTTGCTGTAGTAACTGGCAACGTAAAGAAAAGTTTTAACACAGTTAATACATTTAGAAATAACTCATTATAATTATTATTTAGTATGTATTACAATATGTCTTGTGCGTTATTTACATCTCTTTCATTCAAATCAAATCCCGTAACAAACACATTTCTTGAATTAGGTTTTCATCTACATCTGTGTTATAAAACTTTACAAAGTTTTTGGAACATTTCTCTAATTTATATTTTTCTAAAGTTGTTATATCAGTGATTAATTTGAAGTTAGAAATACTATTTAGTATATTTTTAAAGCCATCTTCTATTTGTACAATAACAGTATCAATTACAGTATTAAAAAAATAACATCTAAATTCCTCTACCAGTTTTTTTTATATCTTTCAGTGTTTATATTTTGTTATATAGTGCTATAATTTTCAGTGTCTGGTCATAATTTTTTATCTTTTATGTTCACTCACGTATGTACAAGAATAGACAGACGGTCAGACCTGAAGTAGATTTAGTGCAGAATTTGACTAAAAGTTCACAAATTCGTGGCTGCTTGTATAGCTTAATCCATCTAATTCGATCCGTTTGTAGTGTTGCTCACGGAATTTTCGTTCAAAGTTTAATTAAAAGTCTCCCACAATACGGCGGGAATTTCGTGACATATTTATAATTTTTATGTCAACACCACCTACTAAATTTCATTTATCAAGTCTGCGGTGTATTTGAATGATCATATGCAGAAACACACAGGCATACAAATAAATAGTTTATCCATTTACATATTACAATGATCTTCAATTTTGAAAGAAAGGCTTTATTTCGAAATTCATTCATTTAGATTTGAATTACCGATTTCACATACACGCGAATACAGAGAGCGGAAATAAAAAGATTCCTTTTTATTTATATGTTCTAAAATTTTATACAGATGTTAGTTTTATTATTATAAAATGGCAGGTTTCAGCTTTCTCCTAAGTTTTTTTTTCGGTTATCATGTTCAAATATACAAGGTAGAAAAGGCAGGTCTCATTTACATGGATCTCTTTAGAAATTTGATAAAAAAAAAAAAAGAAGCGCAGTTTTCGAATAAAGAACGCATACCAAATTTCATCTCTCTAGTCTGCTATTCCTTTTTAAGTTATAGTGCTGACACATAAACCGGAGGATAAACATAGCATCAGAAATGTACCAAAATCGTTTGAGCACCAAAATTTTATCTCAAGGTCAGAATATTTTTTTTGTATATATATATATATATATATATACAGTGGAATCGGTTACATGACGGACATTCGCTCCCGCCAAGTTTTAAGTTTTTGTTGGCGATTAATCACCAAATGTGACAACATTCTTTATCATTTATTAATAACCCTAAAAGCGAAAAACGGATATCCTCAAAAGCGATAAATCGCCACTTTTTGGGGCTTCAAAAATATCAAACCAAAACAAAATCAAGTTCTCATATGATAAAATACACGACGATAATTTTGCGATTTATTCGGTATTGTAAATATCTGAAAATATCAAACAGATATCATAACGATATTCTTCGGCATTGTGAGATAATAAGGTGTGAAACTACAAGATAGGCAAACTCACTGTCAGATATGTGTTTTAAAGCAAAGCTTCCTAGCCGATTCCACTTAAGAAGTCGCAATCATTAGTCGCACGATTTTAAATATGAAGTATAGGAAACAGAATATGCTGCTTATTTTTGAATTACTCAAATGCAGTAGAATAAATCGTGCTCACTTTAAATTGATGATTATTGAAGAATTTTTTAGCTTGAAAGTAAATAAGGAACAGAAAATATTCCACAACTTAATTAGCGGAATAAACTAAAAACCAGTATTTTCGCTAGCATTGAGAATGAAAAACTATTAGCTTCGCTAGCAGCAAGAATGAAAAATCAGTAGCTACGAAAGCAGCTAGAATGAAAAGCTAGTAGTTTCTCTAGAAGTGTGAATGAAAAAAACCATTAGCTTCGCTAGCAGCCAGAAAGAAAAACCAGTAATTTCGCTTACAGCCAGAACGAAAAACCAGTGGTTTCGCTAGCAGTAAGAACGAAAAATTGATATCTTTGCTATCAGTGAGAATGAGAAACTATTAGTTTCACTAGCAGCCAGAAAGAAAAAGCAATAACTTTACTAGCAGCCAGAATGAAAAACTATTAGCATCGCTAGCAACCAGAACGAAAAACCAGTAGCTTCGCCAGCAGTAAGAACGAAAAGAAGTAGCTTCGCGAGCAGGGAGAACGAAAAATCAGTAGCTTCGCTAGCAGCCAGAACGAAAAACCAGTAGTTTCGCCAGCAGTAAGAACAAAAAGAAGTAGCTTCGCAAGCAGGGAGAACGAAAAATCAGTAGCTTCGCCAGCAGTAAGAACGAAAAGAAGTAGCTTCGCAAGCAGGGACAACGAAAAATCAGTAGCTTCTCTAGCAGCCAGAACGAAAAACCAGTAGTTTCGCTAGTACATTGAACAGCAATTCAAGAATAGTAAAAAAAAGAAAAAAAAAGATGTATTTGAAAAGGTAACTATTGTTAAGGCAGAAGCTACTGGAAACTAAATTGGCGATATATTGATTCGAGAAATCCGCTTAGAGAGAATAAATAAATAAAAGACGCCAAGTGACATGCACATAATTGAAAAATACTATAATTTGACTTTTAGTTATATCGTAACGAATTTTCTTCTGAAGAAGAAAAAGATGATATATCACGGGATGAAACATAATAGATAATATGCTTTTAATTTAAGTTTTAAAACAAGTAACAAATTTAAGACTATTTTGTTAACCGTTGCAGTTGGAATAACTATCACATAGGGATTCAAATCAAATGTTAGCTTTTTGGAAACAGGTTATCATTCAAAGTCTTTTATTTGGTGCCATAGAGTAGTTGCTAAGCCTCTAATTAATTGTTTTTATTTAACAATGTTCAGAAATATCTAGAACAAAAGCATTTCCGTTCGTTCTAAGATTCCAGAATTTTAAAATATACTTACAATGAGCGGAGTTTCTTCAGAGGCTTGAAAGTGACTGATGTAACAGTTGCGAGGGAGCAATGACGAAGAAACCTTGAAAAAAAAAGGAATATAGAAAAATTAATCATAAATCGAATTTTAAATAAGGAAAAATAAGTATTGACATTTTTAAACATTTCTTCATGTTTCTTGCGAAATTACAGACCGGAATTTTATTTAACTCATCTAGACATCATAATGAAATGAAAAGAAAAAAAAAAAAAGAAAACGGAATTACAAAAAAAAAAAAAAAAAAAAAAAAAACTCGTTTTAAACTATTTGATAGCTGTTTCCGTACGGTCCTCTTCGTCATTTTAAAAATACACGCCTAGCTCAATTTAGTTTAAAATGTGGATTGATCTACTCTAGATCTTTCGATTTCAAGGTCCATAGGAAAATGAAAAGTACAGTTACAAATAATTCCATATTAAGATATTTACATGTAGTAATTTCGAAGCGAGTGAAATATTTCTATTTATTTTCAAACACTAAGTACCAAATCGAGTTATGGTAGTTTCATTGAATCGTTCTTTTTACTTTCTCGTATGCGTAGTATAGAGAAAAAGTATAGCAATTGTCAAAAACTATGAAAAAGTTTAGTAATTGTCAAAAATTATGAAAAAGTTTGGTGATTGTCAAAAATTATGAAAAAGTTTAGTAATTGTCAAAAAATTTGAATGCGATATTTTGACGAATTCCCACTTTTTAGATCACCTTGAGTTGGACCCCCCCCCCATTTTTGGAAAATGTCCGTCCGTCTGTCTGTCTGTAACAAATATAACTTACAAAAATTTTGAAGTAGAGAATTGAAATTTGATATAAGGTCTTTACACTAAATTTTCAAATTTCTACCAAATCTTGAATAAAATCTGTTCAGAGAAAGTTCGTCTGTCTGGCTGTTTGAATATAAGTTAACAACGATAATAAGTTAAACGAGAAATAAGTTAAAACGAAGAGAGCAGGACAGATAAAATTCGGCACAAATTTAACATCTATAATGAAGACACCTACCAAACGTTGATCCAAATCCAACCAAGAGTTTTCTGTTTGGCGGTCTGTACTTTCAGAAACAAATGGACAACGGACATAATTCAAAAACGCAATGATTTAAATATATCAAATTTGATATAAGATTTTATGACTACAAGTACAATTTTGCGTTAAATTTTGCTTCAATAAGTTAGGAAGAGTGCGTCTAAAACCCAAATTCGATTGCTTCAAAGGAGATGCCAGGGATTAATCGCCAAGAAACTCGCCAACGATGACATGAAAGTGGTTGAATTCATGTCAAAAGTTGTACGCCAATACCATGTAAGGCGTTCACAGGGATGACATCTTTATGACAGAGTATGCGAGAAAGTTTTGGGGACACCACTGCCGATGGTTTATTTTGTGTTATAACTAATAAAATTACGATTTGAAATCCGTAGCAGTTTTTATTTAGCATAATGATAATAAGAAAACTATCACTCTAACTCCGTATCTTCTTCTTTTTTATTTAATAATATAAAGAGAAATATTCTAAATCCCCCTCTTCAACTTATTACTTTTCTTTCACTTTATTAATGCGTCTGAAATTCGCTCATGTAAAAAAAAAAAAAAAAAAATGCTTAAACTCACATTTTACCGTGAAAATTTCACGGATAACGGTTAGGGAGCCAAATAAAAATTGCTGAAGAAGAAAACGATTTTGACTCCTAATGCTTCACAAAAAGCAGATAAAAATTCGAAACATTCAAAATATTTTTATTTGCTGTGAGTAATATCTAGATGTAATGTCATGAAAACAATTAATATATTCGATTTGATCTAAAAAAATCCTAAATTTTTCTTGAAGTGTTTTGCTTATAAAATGCAGTATTTTCTTTCAAATTTTACGGTCCTTGCACAATAAGTGACAAAGTATTTTTAAAACATTATATTTAATTCTAAAAGCTGTAAATAAGTGAAGAAATATAGTATTTTTATAAAATAAATTTTAACTGCTCATTCGTGAAATATGTCACAGTTTTCTTTTCAAAAATAAAAAAAAAAGTCGGATTTATTCAACAGTTTATTTAAAAAGTTACTGTCAAAAATACTTTTAAAATTCAGAAAGATATCGACGTTAAAGCGAACCGATTTTCAATTGCTCTCAAAGGAAAACTAATTTACGAAGGTTTATTCTTCGTATAAACAGATATTCTATAAATTTGAATTTTCGAATAGCTATGTGATATTCGATAAAAAGTCAGAAATATACAAAATACCCCTTTGTACTTATACATAACATAAATTTCTTAGCTTAAATTTGAACAAATCAGACATCATAAAAAACAAAAATAAATTCAGTATGTTTACTTAATATTATTTGCTCAAACTTAAGACATTCAATGTTATGTGACTTGATTTTCAATATTATAAATGCATTTGAATACTATTTATTCAGCAAATGTGTCAATTATTGACATGAATGATAGTTATTACTTAGACAGTGTCAGCTGCTACTTTGTTAGTGAAGTCTTGCATTAATTTTTGGAATGTTTAGGCCGGAATTTATATCGTTCTTGTAACAGAAAGCTTTTTTTTAACTCTATCACTGATATAGTTGTTGTGGCTTATCGCGCCTGGCCTCATCAAACCAGGTCCATGAGCCCGAGCGCCTTCAAACAATGTAGCACCGCCTCGAAAGTATGCTCATTGTCTCTTAATCGACGAGTCATGATAAAAGGGCTTAAAATGCGGCTTCAAGAGGTCAAGGACCCAGAGGCACCAAAGGCTAAAGTCTAACTTTACTTCATGCCTGCGTTGCATTTAGCTGAGTATAATGGAATGGCCTTCACGCCTTGGGTGACCCTACCAGGAGAAAACTCTCCCGAAGTACACTCCCGCCCAGGAACACTCCCCCGCCGCGATGAGGCAGCAATGCAGGACTTTAGGGGAGCTGATATAGGTGAGGGAGACACAGCTCTAGAGAATAGACATTCCCTCTAGAGAATAGACATTTGGAAAGTGAGAATGCTAACCAAATTCCCCAATAACTGTGGTATTATTTGGGACATTGTATTGATTTAAATAAAACGTCCCACACCAATAACTATGTTTATCAGTTTCTTTCTATAGTAATTTCTTGCCATTATCATAAACGAAAGCGTTTTTCGCTCCATCTATGTTAAAGGTGGTGGAAATATAGTTAGAATTCACCGTTCCGATACATTCTACTACTGCTTTATAGGATAGAGTTATAGAAATTGAGCATGTAACCCAATTCCACAATACCTGTGATACTATTTGGGACATGGTATTAATTTAAAGATAACGTCTCGCACCAGTAACTATGCTTATCAGTTTCTTTCTACAGTATTTTCGTGTCTTTCTTGTAAAAGAAAGTGTTTGTAGCTTGATTACTGATATAAATGGTGGAGACATAGCTAGAATTCGCTGTCCAATTCATTCTATTATGGGATAGAGATATGGGAACTGAACATGCTAGCCCAATTTCACAACACCCATAGTATTATTTGGGACTTCATATTCTTTTAAAAAAATGTCCCACGTCAGTAACAATGTTTATCGCATTCTTTCTACAGTAATTTCATGTCATTCTAATAAAAGCACGCGTTTATAACTCGATCACTGATTAAGGTGGTGGTCATATAGCTAGAATACACCGTTCCATTTCATTCTACTACTCTTCTATGGGATAGAGAAATAGGAACTGTGCATGCTAGAACAATTCCTATTCGAGAAATCGTATTCAAATCGTAATAATAATAATCTATACTTATAATAAAGCTCAATGTGTGTGTGTGTGTGTTGGCGCTCTACAGGTCAGGTGATTTGACATACAGCTATCAAATTTGGTACATGTATACCTTAGAGGTCGGGAATGTGCACCTGGGGTCCCTTTTTTTTGAAATTTTAATTAGAATTTTAATTATTAGTTAAAAACTAACTTTCCCGCCAAAAAAATCTTCCATTTTCCCCACCGCCAACTTTCAGTTATTTTTTTCTCCCAACAGAATTGAGGCTAGGGTTAACATTTTTCGGCTGATTATTTCAAACGATTCTGTTTATTTTCTTAATGTTTTACGCATTTAAAATTAAACATTGTTAATTAATCCATGTTTCACATTCATTCTGAAGTACTTTTGAATTAAAATAACACAGAATAAAGGAAATTAAAAATGTATAATCTGCATAGCGTTACCCCAACTGGCGTAGAAAAATTCACGCACTTGCGTTAACGTAACTGGCGAAGAAAATTCACGCATGTGCATTGTTTTCTGACTGTTGACATGGCAACCAACGGATGATTTAAATTATTTTTAGGTTAGTTGCATGATTTTTTAAGTAAATTGTATTTATGTTAGTTATATATTTTTTGTATATGCTTATAGTTTTAAGTACATCGTTTTTAAGTAGTTTTTTTTAACCTATTTTGAATGATTTAAATTATTTTTAGGTTAATTGGATGCTTTTGTAATTAAATTGTATTTATGTTAGTTATATACTTTTTTGTATATGCTTATAGTTTTAAGTACATCGTTTTTTAAGTATTTTTTTAAACCTGTTTTCGACCGATTATTTTAAACGATTCATTTTATTTTTTTAGTGTTTGATGCATTTAAAATGAAACATTGTTCATTAATCGATCTGTTTATGATGAATCTGAGAAATTTTTGTTGACAAATTCTTGAGATATTACATAAATTAAGAAAGATATTCTTTAAAGCCCATAAAGTCTAAGCGCTCAGTGACTCTATTATCAGTAATCATAGTATTAAAAAAATGCTTTGTTTCAGTAAAAAATATTATTATATTAATTGCAGATTAATCATTTACACTTTAATTTAAAGCATAATTTCTACGAGGGGTAACAGAAAATGAGAGAGATACATATCAGGCTATGACTGAAGGCCCTTATAATATTATGAGTGAATTATATGACTATCAAAATTTGAAGTTTTAAAATATTTTGCCGAAGAATCTATTAAAGTTGGAATTGCGTAAAATATTTAATGGTACGACCGGAATTTAACCTCCTGCTTGGAGCAATTTTTAAAAATCGCCAACAACGACCTTGCGAAATTTTCAAAAGCAAAGGAGCAGATGTTCAATTATAGTGCATAATAAAGATTGCCAGCTTTGGAGCGTTATCGCAACTTGGCGAAGAAGGGGGTTAAACTCCGGTTCAACCTATTTAATTATTAAAATTTAAACGAACATTAAGATTGGCGAACCGGCTGGTCGCCAAAGGCGGCTAGTAATAAATAAAACAACTTCGCACATCAGTAAAGATATTTACCACTTTCCTTCTACAATAATTGTATATCATTCTTGTAAAAGAAAACATTTTTAGTTTGATTACTGATGTGGGTTTCGGGGTATAGCTAAAATTCATCGTTCCAATTTATTTTACAGCAGCTGTATGGGATAGACATACAGGCTCTCAGCATGGTAGTTCAATTGAATAATACCAGTGGAATTATTTGTGACGTATTATTCTAAAAAATACTGCGTTTTACATCATTAATAAAAATGCTTACCTTTCCTTATTCAAATATGACCTGAAATATTACAAAAATATTAGTCAAGAAATATTATAAAATCTAATGAGAAGCCTAATTCATAACCTGCCAATATCAAAAGATTGTCCTCAACTTATACTAGTAATTCGTATATTTGCAGAATAAGTAAAACATAAGGTGTTCAAGCATTTAATGATTTGTAATTTATCATAAATCAATTTTTAATCTTATAAATCTAATTTTTGTGCAAATAATAAAAGTAAAATAAATAATAAAAAAATAATAAAAGTGTTTGCTATATATCATGGTAATTTGTTAAAATTTTTATTATGCATTTATCTTCTAATTATGAAGCGAAATTTAATATATTGCCAATATTTCATAGAATTCTGTGTTAATATCAAAAATCCAAGTTTAAAGAAAATCAGTTTGTGGAAAAACTTCTTTATATCAGCATTTCGAGAGCAATTGAAATTCTTTCCTTGAAAGCTGATACATTTCTGAATCTTAAAGGTATTAAATGAATATTTATACTAGTTTTTCCAATATATGTGATAACAAATTTTTGAAAAGTTATATAACGTTTAAAAAATATTTTGTCACCTGTTTTGTAAATTTCGTTTAAAATAAATTTTTTAATTTAAAATTAAAATGAAAAAAAACGGAAAAAACAAGAAATGCAGAGGAAATGAAAAAAGCACAATATTTACTTAATATTATTAATGTAGACAATATACAATTTTAGTAACTTAGCTTAAATAAAGACGAATTTTTGGAAATTTTTTTTGAATAATTATGGAAGTTTATTTTGTATCATTATCAAATCGTCTGCAAAATAGTTTTATTGAGTTGGAATGGCATTACTTGAGCTTCAAACGATTCTTTGATGTTAGAAAATAATTTTGTGAGATGAGGCGATTTAAACTCTCTGAGAAATCTGTCACGCATCTGATGTACGAGGCCATGAATTGTAACAGCAGAGAGGCTTTAAGGTTGTACTATGAACGCTTTCCGAATAAGACAAAATCGAATCACAGAATTTTTTTCTGTGCTCACACTGTTATCTTTTCGAAATCTGTCATCTCATGTCAAGAAACTGGATGCGAGCCGCTCGGTCACTTTCATTTCCTATTTTTTTTGTCTACATTTTTCATTTCTGACTCCATATTGCTACACAAAATATGTTTCTTTATATGTATTTTATCTATTCTTAAAATTTGGCAAATGAAACCAGGGATACCCTGTTTGTTTTATAAGAAAAAAAAAATGTCGAAGTATGTGGGATTTTTTTTAAAAAATTGTGTATCTTCTCGAATGTAATCGCTAATTTTATGAAATTGCATATATAAATTTTTACAAAATTCATTGCACTGTTACTATTGCCTATAGTAAATAAAAACATACGAAAAGCTTTAATTATCTGCATTTTATAATATGGAGAAAAGGTATTCCTTTTTTTCATTCATCAATTTCTGGTAGGTACATAAAATACACTCGTGGCCAAATTTTCAAGGTAAAAATGTGAATTGAAGCATATTTTTTACATAGTTGATATTGAAAGGCTGTTAATCTAAACGTGTTCCTTTTTTCGTCCATCAATTTCTGGTAGATACCTTAAATGCACTCGTGTCCAAATTTTCGAGATAAAAATGTGAATTCAAATATATTTTTTACATAGTCGATGTTGAAAGTCAGTTAATCTAAGCTTTTACGAGAAATTCTCAAAAACACATAAATTCGAAATTGTTCAATTACTTTTGATCTCGTAATATACGTACAAAAGTATTGTAATCGTTGCAAAAATTTCGAACTCGAGATTTCGATACATTTTTACGTTTAAGACCTACCAGAATCAAAAAATAAAAATGTATCAAAAGTCTGCCTGCCTCTAAACACAATAAATCATACACGCATTAAGCTAGAAGGATGTAATTTGGTGCACGGAGTTTACACTAAGCATGTAGATTTCTATCAAAATTTGAAGGAAATCAATTCAGACTAAGATGCCTATCTTGTTCCCCGAGTGCAAGAGACCTAGCCAACTACAAATCTGCCTCTGATAAATTTTAATTTTATTCATCTAACAAAAGAATTATTTGGATATAATTTATTTCACTGTTTTAACATGTACATTATAGATCAGTTAAAATTTTGTTCTAAATCCGTCTGTTCATTTGCATTTTCTCATGCAGGGGAAAACGCGATGACTAATAACTTAAAGACATGAAAGAAATTTAGATGTTATAATTCCATTATTATTTTTATCGTGTGTCAAGCTTTTTTTTTTATTCAGAAAACTGAACACATGAACACATATACCGAATTTCCTTTATGTAAATATTGTATTTTTCCTTCATGTATCATTATTGAATTTTTCCTTTATGTAAACATTGTATTTTTCCTTTATGTATTATTATTGTATTTTTCCTTTATGTATTATTATTGTATTTTTCCTTTATGTATTATTATTGTATTTTTCCTTTATGTAAACATTGCATTTTCCCTTCATGTATTTTTATTGTATTTTTCCTTTATGTAAAACATCGTATTTTTGAGTAATTAATTTTACATGCGTGAGTATGATCCGAGTGACAGTCGATCTAGAATTAAAGAAATAAAATTCGAAATTTGATAAATAGATTTTAAAACTGCGAACCACATTTCATTTATCTAAGTCATTGCGTTTTTCAGTTATCGCATTTACAAACACGCGAAAGTACAGACAGACAAATTGTCGAGTTCTTAACGAATTTGATTCAAAATTTGGTACGGATGTATATTGTCCCACATGGATTGAGGATGAGAAGCTTCCGGCATGGTGATTGGTTCTAGCCACCCTTCTGGGTACATAAAAAGGTTGGGGTCTGGCACTTCCCATCGATGACGGAATGTACTTCCGTAGGGAAGGGTTGTACTGTGAGGGTAATGGCTTTAGGATTCAACCACAGTTCCCGCTAGTGTTGCTGTTGCGGCGGTACGGTCATTCAGATTTTTCTGTGTGCCTTCCGACAGGTCGGAGTAGCCATTTTGTGGTAGTGGTTAAAAGATGTATATCTTTAATCCTAAATCCGTGAATCAAATATAATCTATGTAGATATTCACATTATATGGTTATTATGTTCAGCCGTTTGTGATCTGGCGGAGGGATCGAGTTCTATGAATAGATTTTGTTCAAAATTTGTTAGAAATCAAGAAATATAGTCTACATAACAAATTTCATTCATCTAGTGCAATTCGTTTTTGAGATATTTTATCAACAGATAAGGAGATATAATAATAAAAAAAATGTGTTTTTCCAACAGAAATTGTTTTAAAATGAGGATTGTCATCGGAATATCCGAGTAAAAACTGATGTAAAGAGTTTCATGATGAAAAGTTTAGTGATCTTGCTCCATTCCCTTCTAATGATTAAAATATCTGTTTTTAAATTTCTGATTTAATTCAAGATACAGTCATACTTTTCAAAGTTCAGACACTCTTTGCTCTCTTTTTTTATGGATTAAATTTCTTGAGTCTTGAGATTTCTTTCTTGATATTCCAAATCTGCAGAAATGCAATATATCTTACGAAGTTTAATTATTCAAAATTTCTTTTTGGAATTTAGAAAAAAAATATAAATTATGCTATAAGTGAATAACGAATCTTCGTTGCCAATTACTATAACCAATTTTCATAATTCAAGACAATGATGAAATCAAATGCATTTAAATATAATTAATATTTGAATGCAAAATGCTTAGTAATAGTTAACTTACTATAGAAATAATGATAACTAGATAGTTAATTGTAAGCATGCATTCCTATATATAATTTAACTGGAAATAATTAATCAGTGTTAGTTGCTGTGATTATATAGCGGAATATATGTAAAATGTCTATAAATTTCAAATATTTAAATTAGTTGCCAATTTATTCAAGAGAAAATGATTACATGAAAATTTTCTATAAATATTTAAATATTATAATTTTAATGAAATGAGAATTTGTAAAAATAAACTTAGACTCGAATATATATATGAAAAGGGAGAGAGAGAGAGAGAGAGAGAGAGAGAGAGAGAGAATAAAGTTCCAATTAGACACCAAAAACACCATTTAAAATTCTCATTATAGCGAAGTTCTAACAATTACAATATTATCCTTTTGTTAAAATATATACAAAGTGATATTTCATATATGCATTAAAAATATTTTTAAAATTCAAATTTGAGTAGTTTTCGCTTTTATATCTTTCTATTACAGAATAAGCAATTTTATATGAAGAATTTTTCATTAATATATTTCTATCCCAAAATTTTGAAATTTTTTTACTGATAAATATAAAAATAAGGCAACATTTAAATTTATCAATTTTGATAATTATGAATCAGATCAAAAGAAATTTGCCGAACTTAATGTTTAATGGCATCATTATTTTTCCGGTAATGTTTATGGATTCGATATCCATGCATCGATTTCAAATTGGAAAATGTTTTTCTATTGTAAGTAGGAACGTAAAGGGTTTTAAAATTAATTAAAAAGTTTGACTGATAGTTTTTCTGATTTTTTTTAACATTTGCAAAACAATTTTATGAGTTCTTCATTCTATTTTTCAGTCTAACATGAATATATTTTCTTCGAACCTTTGAAGAAATAGCGCGTAAGATAATAACTTTTGAATTTTTCAAAATTTTACTCTTGTGAGATCCATTGTTAGATGTGGGTTTTCCTTTTCATTTTCTTCTCATTTTTAAAAAAACTTTGTATGCATATAGATTTTTAACTTCATTTGTTTTTGTATTTTCTGGGAGATCTTACATAGACAAAACATTGTTACGAATCCGTAATGTTGCTTCCCAGCACAATTAATTCCATCAGAGGAAAGATAATTTTGCGAATAACTACTCTATTGGAAACTAAAAGGATGCCGAATCAATGATCCCCAAATTTGGGGACATACCTGGCGACCGTTTGGCGACAAAATGGATGATACTAGAATGTTCAAGAATTTGGGCGATAGGACCAATAGGAAGCGAATTATGTTTGATTCTTCTAGAGCATTCTTTATCCTGCTTCGAAACTTATAAAAAGCCGGTTATCCAAGCAGAAGTGAGTCGTATAGTTAAGACAGCGACGAATTAGTTTTATCAATGCAGCGAAGCGCAAATATTTAGTGTAGCTCAAATGGTGGTGGATTTAGAATTGAGTCTTGTGTCGAGTCTTGAGACAAGTATTGAAGTAGCTTGAAGTTGTGTTTTGAGTAGCCAATCATATAGTAATGAGTCGGCAGTTCGATACAACTATTGTCTGTGTAATTTCTGTAAGCGTTTCAAGGACACTCGTTTTCCCTACTTTTCACTCTTTTTCCTTCTCCGTTGCCATGGTTTCGACTCAGCGGAATTTTTGTTAACTGTATTTCCTTTTTATTCTTTGAATGAAAATTCGTTTTTCATTTTTGTAACGAACTGGATTTCAAATAATTACCATAATAATATTTCATGAACATCTTTGCCATATCAACAGAAAAAGAGTATAAATTTAAAATTTCATTAAAATCTAGAAGTTGAATTTTTATCGTATTATTTAAAATTATATTTGTTAAATATATCTCTTTTTTTAAATCTTTACTTCCAATAAAACGAGATGCGCATCAGATTGCGTATGCTTTCGCTCTACAGGACAGGCTGTTCTATCCTGTGTTATCAAATTTAGCACATATATACTTTGAAGAGAGGGAATATGCATATTGGAACGATATTTTCAAAATTTCACTTTAACACTAGAACGTTCGGAGTTTCGGACGTTCTAGTTTCACTTTACCCTTAAACGTCCACATGTGTCGTTTGGATATCGCGATATAAAATATATAAAATAACTGCAATAACTAAATAATTGAAGGACTACTGTTTAATAGGGTATAGTTTTAATACTTTTTAATATTATTTCATGTAATTATCACATATTATGACCCTTTATATCATAAAAAAATGTAACAAAACAAATGACTTAATCTAATAAAATGAAATAAAACAATAATATTCATGAATATTAATGTAATAAGCAAAATCGTAATTTTTGTGCGAATGCAAGTTTTTTAATTATAATCAATTTCATTTGCACTTTCTTCAGAGTCTTCGCAGTCACTTTCACACAATCTTATGCCTTCATCGGAATCTAAATTAGAACAAGACAGCTCACCACCATCCGATTCATTATCAGGAAGCTGCCGCAACAAATTAGAAATTTCATCAGGGCTTAGACTTTTTCTACAAGCTATCGTTTCAGGGTGTCTGCTCTGTACAAAGTTCGAAAATTGAATGAAATTTTTTTATGAGCAGCTAAGCAAATGCTATGTAAGGAAATACTTAGACACAACATTTTCAGAATAATTGTTTCATTTCCGCTGTGAACCCAATAACATTGTATTCAAGGTCAAACAAATGCGCGATTATACTTTGGGAAGTCTGTTTTATTTAGTGAACTATCGTTTGTTGAACGTCAGCTATTTATAATGATAAATTGCCTTGGTGTCGAAACGACACCAGCGAACGTTCTAGGTATATTTAGTTGTAAAATCTCTCCTAATTAACTTAAAACCACAAAACTTTTTCTGTGTAATCACCATGGAAAATGATTAAAAGTCACGAAAATTTTTCAAATTCCCCTGCAAAAATGCGGAAAGGAGAACTAACTAAACAGGCTCCGATATCCAATCGATACCGATGAGCGTTCTGGTGTTAAAAAATTAGCGAAAAGGAGCTTAGAAATACAGAAATTTATATGAGAAAAAAAAAACTATGATTTTTTTTCTACCATTATCAAAAATTATTATACATTACAAATTTTTTAGAGGAAAGACGATTTAAAAAAACCAGCGAGGATGGTCTGTTCGTAACTTTCTCGCATTATTTACAGTATAAACCTTTTCCCGCAATGAGTGGACTTTGGATAAGGCTGCATGTCTTCATTGGGGATTTTCAAAATCTACATCTTTGGCGAGAAAACAGTTTTATTGAATTTATTAAGCATATATGTATTTTAATATAATAATTTAATAAAAAAAATCCTTCAACCGAATGTAACCCAAACTTTGACACGAAACTAGTTATAATTGAAGGATTATATATCGAATTTCATTGATTCACTTATGTGTTATTTCGTTGACATACATGCGAAAATACGGACAGACAGACGATTGGCTTGTGGTGGCAACTTCATAAGCCAGATAACAAACTCCGGAAAGGAGCGTACATTTTTGTCTAGTGGTTATGTTACGCGGCTATAAACCCTAACGTTGCGATTTCGAACCTCAAAACTTGCACAGGCTCTTTGATAAATTTGGCCCAAGATTAAATAAGAATCTATATGCTAAACTTGAGTACCAAATTTAATTTATTTACATCTTTTCCTTTTGAAATTACTATGTTTATTTATATTTAAACAGCCAGACCTCCTTTAAATACCTTCCAGATAAAATGTGATAGAAATATGCAAATTTGGTGCAATTTAGACCATATGACAAATGCCATCCTTTTTATTTAAAATTCTTTTGAGTTATCGTGTACTACACAGAGAGTCGTGATGCCCAAAGTGTGTTTTTCGAAATCAATAAGGTTTAAAACTTGGGAATTCGTAAAATTCCCGAGTTTGAATTTTTTTGACGATTTTATTACTTTCTCTATACTCAGATACTAGAAAATAATAAATATCAAAGAAATGTTTTTGAAAAAATAAACTTTTTAAAAATAAATATGCAAATTAGTAAACAATGCATTAAAATAAGTTTTCCGATCTTCTCCAGAATTACCAAAACTTTATCAGAAATTTTAACAAAACTCTATCAAAAGCTTATCTTGATTTTTGGAAAGCCGCAATTTAAATTTTCATACAAGCCGCGATTTAAATTTTTTAACGGTCTTTTATTTTTTATGCCATTTTTCGTTTCCTTGAAGATCCTTTCGTTTCCTTTTTTATTCTGAAAATTATTTTTAGTGGTCGTATTTAATATAATAATTCTATGTTAAATATAACGGAAATATTATGCTTCATCTTAAAAATAAATTTTTCTTAGAAAAAAAAATGACATGCAAATTACAATTAAAAACATAAGTTATAAGCATTGGCTTGCAAAGGTTACGAAATATAACTTTTCGCTTTAATTTAACTTTTGTTTTTCTATCCATCGTGTCATACTTGGCGAATTATTTGGCGATTACTTCGCCAAATAATTTATATGTCGCAGTTAATAATATAATTAATATGCCGCTTACCGTTAATAATAAATAAAAAAATTGAAATCTGCTATCCCAGATTTCAAGTTATGATGTGAGAACATTATTTTTTTTTTAACGTGACGTACTGTCAATCTGATAGAAAAACATCATGCTCCCACAGGATCCATATTTCTCAATTACCAACATTTAGAAAAACGATGTTTTTTAACTATCTCAAAATCAGTCGAGTTCTAAAATTTTTTTCTCGAGACTAGAAATTTTTTCGTGAAAAACCAGTTTAAATCAGTTTTAAACAATCATATGACTATCAGAATTTTTTTTTTTCATTTCAAAATTGTTCGAGGTCCAAAATTTTATCTCAAAGCTAGATTTTTTTTAAATTACAAAATCCAGTTTAAACTGGTTTGGAATGATCACGTGAGTGTTGTATTTTTTTTGCCACCTAAAAAATTATATATTGTAAATTGACCGTTGGACCTAGATATATTTGCCCTTTATTGACCGATCAGGAGAATCGAGTATATGGCGGACATTCCTGCAGTTTGCAACTTTTTTCTTACTGTTATTCGCCAAATATTACAACCTTCTTTATCATTTTCTAATAACCCTAAAAGCGAAAAATTGATGCTTCAAAAGCGATAAATCGCCAATTTTCTGCCTGTGCATTTAAGAGCTTCAAAATCTCGAAACAAAAATAATGTCATGTTCTCACAATACAATAGTAAAATCGAATTTGAATTTTAGATAAGATTTCTTAAACAGTTGAAACAAAAATTTGATACAAATTGCACATGTAGTCACCCCCCCCCCCACAAAATCTAATATATTGCGTTTGTGGATTGTCACATTTACATGTTTTTCAAAGTACAGACAGACAGAGTGCCAATTCGCAATTGGATTTGGTTCAAAATGCGATAAATGTATAGACAACAGAAGCGAATTCTTCGTACCGAATTTTATTTATTTAGCTCGCTTTGTTTTGTAATTATAGTGCTATCGTATATTTGAACATTCAAACAGACGGACTACCTCTGAATGGATTTTGCATAAAATTTTATAGAAATTCGAAAATTTGGTTTAAAGACTGTATACCAAATTTCAACTGTTTAGCTCAAAACGTATTTGAGTTATTTTTGTCATAGACAGAAGGACATGTTCTAGAAATTTGTTTTCCGATCTCCGGGAGATCTGAAAAGTGGAGATTTGTCAAAATTTTGAGTTCGAATTTTTTGACTATTACTATACTTTTTCTACACTACTTATTCGAAAACGTAAGAAGGCTTCCCAAAATGTATGATAAAAATTGCGAAATTGGTATAATACAATCCATCCACGAAAGGTTTAATTATCAATTTATCTCTGAGTGTATGAACATGGGACTTCATAAATGCTACATACTAGACAAATTGAATTCAATATGTAGCCTATACACAAACATTGAACATTTGTGTCAAATTTTGGACCGAAACCCCCAAAGCTGTTTCTAATTATTTACTCGAATCCTATCTCCATACCACACAGCTCATATGAATGGGCGACAAAATTACGAGTTCATCCGGGAACATTTGAGAGTAGAGCGGAAATGCAGCGCTAATGTAAATTAATCGATCAGTTTATAACATATGAGCTTGGTTTGAGAAATACAGCTCAGGAGATGATTTAATATATTAATCGTATAAATTTAGAATTTCTACTCATTAAAATATCAACGGACAATAATTAAAATATTTCGAGGAAATATCCTCACAAATTCGGAAATGTCTAAAATATTAATAATTTCTCTATATTATTCAGAGAAATAATATCTTGGGTAGCAATGAAGTTACTTGCCATTCTACTGATCATGGTTCGATCTTGTACGGGGTTTTTAAATTAATAATTTCAAATTAAATTAACAATTCACAAATATTTTTAGAAAATGTTGATCCTTCTTTTCCATAAAGTATCATTCACTTGATAAATGAATTATGGATAAAATTTGTTTTTTCAAACGATTATAGTATTTTCGAATGAAAAATAATAACCGTAATTAATATTATCATTAAATTTTCATGAAATAGTTATAAAAATTGCTTTTCAAAGTTGCGGAATAGGTTAGAACCATAGAAAAGAGGGCAATAATTAATATATTAAATATATAATTGCAGATAGTCTAAATTTTGAAGTTCGTATTCCAATAGATCTTCTACAAAAACTACTACTTCTACTACTATTATTTCTTCAACTACTACTTCTGTTGCATAAAATAATAACTTTTTTTTAATTCTACAAAATATTAATTATTTATCATTTGTATTATTTTTTTTATAATTATAAATCTTTTTATATGTAACTAAAATTTAATAAAAAGAGATACTGAAAAAAAATTCTAAAATGTTCTAATAAAAAGAAACTCTGCAAAATTTTTCTATGGAAAAATGTAATTACAATTATTATTATCATCATTAAATTATTTCCAAGATTTTTATTCCATGCAAAAATTTAATTTTAACTTAAATTCAACTATTATATAAATGGGCGATTGTTTTATGAAAAGGAGTTTTTAATCATTAAACAAAAATATTTGCAAATTTGTATTTATATTTGTATTTATGAATTAAAAAAAAATTCCACAGAGAATATACATTTCAAGCACACTAATTACATTTTTAAAAATTTATATATATAAAATGTTAACTTATAAGACACAGAAATAGGGTTTATTACTAATTGTTGAATGGCAATAGCCAAATACCGGGTGCGGCATAAATTCGTGAAAACTTCAAAAAATCACAATAAAAAAAAGTAATGCTCGAAAAAAATGCGGTTTGCGGGAATAGGTTCAGAGAGCCTTTGGATTTTGTTATTTCCATTAAAAAAAGTGCATTTAGAAAATGACCGGTAGATGGCGCTCACACGTCATACCGAAACGGTTTGTGCAAATCAGGAAAACAGAGTACAGTAACATTATAGTACATTTTATTTTAAAGCAAAAGCCATCACAAGGTATTTAGCAAGTAAGGCTTGTAAAATGTCGGTATCGATGCCACCAACGACCAATTGAATGGCATCTTTCAGTTCCATCAAAGTGGCAGGAGAGCTCCGGTAGACACGAGACTTTAGGTATCCCCACAACCAAAAGTCCACTGGAGCAAGATCTGGCGATCGTGAGGGACATTCATTCTTACATCCTCGGCTTATCACTCTGTCCTCAGTGAATGTGTCTAGGAGGAACGTCTTAACGGAACTAACAGCGTGGGGGCGGGGCACTATCCTGCATGAAGGTGACGGAAGATAACGCACGTCTTTGCTGCAAAGCAAGCATAACGTGGTCACGCAAAAGCCTAAGATAGTGTTCTGCAGGGACGGAGCAGGTTTTCCCACCGGACGAAAGACAACGCTCTTCAAAAAAGAAAGGGCCTAGAATGAAGGACGCAGTCAAACCGCACGAAACAGTCACATGCGGAGAATGTAGTGTTTTGGTCGTGTACGCACGAGGGTTTGATGTCGCTCAGATACGACTGTTTTGCGTATTGAAGTCACCATGCAATGAAAATTGGGATTCATCTGTCCACATGATGTTCAGTAACCATTGTGGGTCACGTTCCATTTGTGCGAGCACCCATGTTGCAAAGGCTTGTCTTTCCTCGCAATCTGCTGGCAACAATTTGTGAAATGTCTCTATTTTGTACGGATGCAGTTTCAAGATTTCGTGCGTCGGATCGACCTTTCCGGAATTCCTGTTACTTTACCAGCTTCACGTGCACTGCAACTCCCCGTTGAACTCCCAACTGATTTAAATCAAAATTTATCACAAAACTACAATTGTAGTCACAAAATCATATACACGATTTCATATTTTTAAGATATCCGAACACGTTCGGAGCACTTTTTTAGAAAAAACATGGTGTAGACTTTAACCATATTTTTGGGTTTAAAACTATTAAAGATTATCAATAGAATGTCAATATTTGAAATAAACATTACTAATTTTTGAAAATTGGTATTTAATTGCATAAATTTAAGCAAATTCTTAAAAAACTTCAAACTGGCTACACCAAAAACTATTACTCTCATCCGAACAAAATTTATATCAAAATAAACTACATAGTTTTTTCTAGGGAATGAACTACAAGCGTATGGTTGTAATAATAAATAAAATTTTAGATCCAGTCGATTTATCATAAAATTTTTACTAACTTTATGATGTTATTATTCAAATAATAGGCTGTAAATTAAAAAAAAATTACTCAATCTAAATTATTTTAGTTCATTCCCTAGAAAATAGTAAATACAAAGTCCATCATATTTCATAGTAATATGATAAATATGTTTTGAGTTATTTGATTTGAAGTGAGTAAGAAATAAGTAAAAATCAGTTTTGAGAAAAATGAATTTGAAGAATACAGTAACATATTTTAATAATAAATTATGTGTGTACATACTTAAAATTCACCACATTTATATATTGCATCTTCTTCCTCCTCAGTTTTTAATAATTTTCCTTTTTTAATCATTTTTTTTCTGGCAATTTTTGCATTTGGCAGTGAATGCCGCCTTAATTCATTTAGTCTGTCTTTGTCGAGCTCAGCAAATGCTCTAACTGCATTTGCACTAGGATACTCACCAATAACCTTAAGGATATTACGTAATTCTATAAATCCTTCATTAAAATGCATTACAGGCAAAAATACCCCTAATCTGAGGGTTCGGTACGCAACAAACGCATCTTTAGGTACAAATTTCCACAAAACACCGTTAGAACTTTCATTGGCATTTTGCGTTTTTCCGTGCAAAATATTTTCCGCATTTAAAACTGAATTTGCCTTTATACAAATTTTTAACATGTTTTTGGCCTTTGAAATCGGTGCTTCCGGTTATTTAAATGTCCTCTTTCGGTTTACCGATCATTACGAAAATATCAATATCTTGATTTCTAATTAACGTAGAGACAAAAGTAAACCTGTTTTGGATAGCTCAAACACTGGTCTATCCAACAAAAGATTTTTAAGATGCCATTTTTAGCAAAAATTCACCTTTTCAAGTGTTTGGATATATTAAATTATTGAGTTTTCGAGTTATCAAGTTTACGGGCTTATGAAAATGCAGACCGACTGAAAGTTTACCCCTTAACTGATTTGATTCCAAAACTAGGAGGTATTGTCACTTTAGGTGCAAAATCGGTACATCTTCTCTATATAAAATTCTCTCAGTTTTGTAGTTGTCCTATTTGAAGAACTTAACAGACTTTCTCTGAACAGATATTGTTCAAAGTGCGATAGAAATGCACAAATTTAGTATAGGAAGCAAAGTCAAAATGTCTTATCTTCTTCACAAACAGAGACATAGGGGCAGATATAATGTCAAAAATGTGTCTTTCGAATTTGGAGATGTCTAAAACATAAAGATTCGTCAAATGTTAGATAGCATATTTTTTTTTCAAGATAAAATTATTTTCTCCGTATATGGAAAAGAAAAACAGTTCATAAAGTATGTGTGTCAATCAATATCATTATATAATCAAAATAAAAAAAATCCATTTAACGACTTAATGTTATCCTTCTAATCATCAATCTTTACAGCAAAAATGAATTCTGCTTTATATATAGTTAATTCATTAGAATCATAAATGTACGACCTCATGAAAAATTTCAAAAAAAAAAAAAATCTTTAAAATTTTTTTAATCTATCTAAATCTATTCTATCTTTAATCTATTTTTTAATTTTTTAATCTATCTAAAAAAGAATTTTTTTTAATTCTAATTTAAAACAAATTAATTTCCAAAACTTTATCTTAATTTAGCCCATAGTAAAATATTCTCTTATTTCGTGATCTATTTTCACTTTCGGTTTAATTAATTCCTTTGTAAAAATAATGGGCCATCAGTACTACGTAACAAATGAAAGTGATACTTTCGTTGCCCTTGTCAAAGGTGAACACATGTATTACATCGACACGGGGCCGGAAATCCTTTGTTATATAAGACTAGTGATCATTTGTTCGTCCTTTTTTTTACTTCTGCTTTTGTGTCGCGCTACTTCTTCTTGTAAATAATTATTCTTCCCTGGATGGGGGTAGAGAGAATAAAACGAAATTAAAAATACAATGTCTCGTCTATGTCTTCAAACCTGCCTTTAAACAACACACAATAATAAATAAATAAACCCTACACTGAAATTTAAAGTTCGTGTTTTGAAGCTCATTCAATCACATTTAACAGTTGTACAACAGATTTGTCTGGACGTTGTACACACACAAATACTCCATTTATGAGCATATATTAAAAATTTTAATTCAAAATGAAATAAAAAATGAAACGAATTGATATCACATTTTTGGTACTTTCATAAACCAGGTGTTTCTTTATCCTCAAAGCAAAGAAAATTAAGAGAAATACGAAAAGAAGAGCTCCGAATTTAATTACAAAAATTTAATTTACATCAAGGAAATGCCTATTTTGTTTAATTATTTCTTGTTCTTTATTCCTAATTAAATATTATGTAAGTTATTTATTATAATTAGTATCTAAATAAAAATTGATAAAAATATTTTTTACCTGGCATTGGAAACATGTATTTGTATCTCTTGCAACACTAAATAGACTATTTTCTGATAAATTGCAATATGTAACAAGTGAAAACGCAGAAGGCCGATAAAGAACTTTGTAAATCTAAAATAAAACATAACTGCAATGTAAAGTAACTGGAAGGAAATTAAATGTAGTCCGCATTTTAAAAGACAAAGGAGTAATTAAAAAAGGCCATGCCACAAAAATTTTAAGCTAATGAGAGCTTTTCGATTTTAAGATAGGAAATTTTCAAGTTCGAAACCCGATTCATTCATTAATCGAATCCCGTGAATGTTAAATCTGATATTGAGGAGAAATGCCCTTACACTACTGTGCAATTTGATAAAAAGTTTACCGACTCTAATACCGTCCTCATCCTCAAATCATTGTTTGAAATCACAAAGTATACTCAAATCCCTTTCACAATACTCTAGAAATGAGAATGTAGCATGGAATTGTATAGCATTTAATCTTTTATATATAGGAATAATTCAAATCTACGTTATGAAAGATTTGTATGAAATAGTAAGATTCTTTTAGAAAATGCTAATCTTAAACAAATGTAAAAAAAATTGCAAGATATTTTATTTTTAAATTAATTCTAAAGAATTACTTTAAAGTAATATATCCCGTCTTGTGGTGCTCGATATATTATAAATATCATTAAAGTACCACCCTCCAAAAAAAAAAAAAACATAAATTAAAATAAAATTATATTGGAAAATAGAATCGGAATAAAATAATTATTTAAATAAAATATATTTTTAAAACGGTCTAAGAAGTATAAAATAATTTCTCTTCACCCTACATGGATTTATAATCCCATACAGATTAACCAAAAAACTGTTAAATATTTGTAATCGTCCTGAAAATTTTGATTACGAATTTAAAAAAAAAATCAACAGAAATTTTCAGAGAAATCTATATGCTGATAGGAGATAATATTTTACGCATTTTTTGTCTGTTTTAAAAGGATAATTTATTATTTTTATTATTTAAATAATTATTTACTGCTGTTTAGTCTTGTTTATATGAATTTCGCAATTGAATTTATACTTCCTTCCTTATGAGCTAACAACTTGGCAGGGCGCCATCTGTTGGTGATGAAAATGCTTAAAAAAATTTGTAATGAGCAGAAAAACAAACATACAATAAAGCGAGTAAATATTGAATGGTATCCACCTTTGAACAATAAAGTTTAAAGGTTTTTGGTTTATCCGAAAGTATAAAATCAACTATACAATAGCTTTATTTGAAAATATGCAAGAAAGTTTCAGCGAGACCAATCAAGTGAGATGTTTTTAACACTACCGTTTAAGTATAGTAACACTATACCGTTAAGTTAAGTAACACTACCGTTCTTAAGGCAGAAATATATGAACACTTTTTTAAAGCAAAAAAAAGTATTAAATAAAATTTTTCCTTAAGATTTGGACTTCGAGGTTCAATGACCCCATTTTCAACTATATGTGGCTATAACAATGTTTTTATGGCTTTAAATACGATAGATTTTTCAGGAAACGAAGACATATATATAAACATCTCTTTTAACCCTTATGTTCATTTTGTATAGTATACCATACATACAACTTTATAAAAATATACTACCACTATAAAATAAAAATATATATAAAATATATAAATAATATATAAAATATATAATATATATAAAAAAATATAAAATATATAAATAATATATAAAAAATATAAATAATATATAAAAAATATATATAAAATATAAAATAAGCTACCTATATACATTTTTTTTTTGTTCAAAAAAGCAATCTTGCCACGATAAGGGTTAAGATAACTGATATACATGCTTTTATAAAATTTTAAAAACTTAGAGCGATTGATTTTTTTTATAAATTGTAATAACAAATGGATAAATTATTTCTTATACTTACAATCCTTCCAAATTATCCAATCCCACGAAGGCTCCGTCGTCTAAATTCTGAATAGGATTGAAAGATAAATACCTGAAAAATAAAACAATATAAATATAAAATTAAAATCTGCTACCGCAAATTTCAACTTATCATATGAGAACATTACTTTTTAATCAGTTTAAGCCGGTTTGAAGCAATCACATGACTATCAGATTACGCATGCGCCCATATGTAAAAAGAAAAACGATTTTTTTTTTTTTTTGTATCAAAATCGTTTAAGATCCAAAACTTTTTTTCCAGATTTTTTTGTTGTGAAAATCCGGTTTAAACCGGTTTGGAATGATCACATGACTATTGCACTCATAATCGTCAACTTTTAAAAAAATGCAATGTTATTTTTTTTCCCTTTTTGCCAAAACATTCTTATTTTCTGCGTACGCATTTTGAGGCTTCAAAACTCCTAAATAAAACAACATCAGGTTCTGACATGCTAATATATTGCCAATTCATTGAATGTTATTTGAAGGAAATGTATCTTTCAGAAATTTTACACGTCAAAAATGTTTCATTGTGAATGGGTAAAACAAACATTTTGTCAGAAAATCCAATAACTCGGACTGCAAGTATGGAATTTGGTTCTGAAAGAAGACGACAGGTAAAGAATTTAATAAATTTCTTATATAGTAAAATTTGGAAGCAAAAGATATGAAAAGTATTCCAGATTTCCATCAATTAATAATGAAGCTTTATCATATTTCTCAGAAATTATTTAAACAGCAGGAGAGAAAAATCTATGTTATATTTACTTAAGGTTCCAGTTTCCTAAATCCTAATTCTAGTTTTAAAAAAAAAACAAAGCTGTCACCAGGTACTTAAAGATTACATTATGAACTAAAGCATAATCACTATTTCCCCTTTTGACGTTGGAAGTCAAACAGAAAACGATTTTTCTTTCATAAAATGATAAAGAATGTTTGCTTAGTGTTCGATTTCTTTTTCATATTTTTTCACTTTTTCAACGCCGAGAGAAAATACACGAAGGTGGTGATTCCAGTATTAAAATGGTTGTATTTGAAATTGCGATGAAATAATATCTGAAAAAGGAATATTTTCAGAATACATTTTACTAAATTACACGTCGTTTTCATCAAAACTATTTTAAATGGCTTATTCTTATTATTATGTCTTTAAGTATATACGAATGAATGTGTTTATGGATTTTTATTTAATTTGATATCTTTCTATATGTTAGAATTTGAAATTGTTGAATTTGTTGAAATTCTGAATGATAATGCACACTTTAATATTTTATGTATTAATTATGGATACATTATGAACATATATAAATGTCATTTTGATATATTATGTCTACTTGTTCTGTGTAAGATACCAGAAAATTTTATTTAAAACTTGTAAATGCTTTTATTCAAAACTGATATTTTGTGCTTACACAAATATTGCAGAAATGGACACAAATTTGGTAAATTTAATGGAGAAGTGAGGTTTAAAATGGATATTTGATTATCTTCTCTATACAACTAAAATGATCGGAAACCAAAATGTAGGGAATGAAGAAGCATTTTTGACGATTTATTACTTTCTCGCATACGGAATATAAAATGAAAAAAAAAAAAAAAAAACCCCAAACAAATATATATTTTAGAATCAACAGTTAATACATCACCACTCAACAGCCATATCGTTCGTGTCTCCTCTGACTCACTGGAGGGAGAGTCTGTGGTGAAAACTCATAAGCCAGTTAACAGCTACGTTACCCAATCAGTTGCTTTTGTTTCGTGGTCATGTTACTCGGCTGCGAACCACAAAGTCCCAGGTTCTATCCTCGCTCATTACAATTTGCAACATTGGGGACCTCGGACGATGAACCTTCAACCTTCGTACAGCTATTGTGGCGCCATCTACCCACAGCAAACCAAAGTCGTCAGATTCACTTGACGCAGCAACAGCATCAGTAACCACACATGCTCTCCATAATGCTTGGCGGTACTTAAATGGGTACAGGCACATTAGAATCAACAGCTAATACATCACCACTCAATACCATATCGTTCGTCTCTCCACCGACTCACTAGAGGGAGAGTCTGTGGTGAAAGCTTATAAGCCAGTTAACATATACGTTACCCGAGCAATTGCTTTTGTATCGTGGTCATGTTACTCGGCTGAGAACCACAAGGTCCCAGGTTCTATCCTCGCTCATTACAATTCGCAACAGTTTTAATTTCTAATGTGAAGCTTTCTGCCAAATTTTGAAGAGATGCATTCACAGAAAATGTGTGTCAGTCCGAGTATAAATGAAAGCGATAACATTAAACTCAAAACGCCAGATTTATACAATTTGATACGCAGTTCATTAACTAAAATGTAGATATTCATACAAATTAGACCCAAATTCGTGAATATATTGATTGTTTTCGACCACTACATTCGTATGCATGTAAATACAATAATTGAAAAACTCAACTATTTAGATAGAAGAGATTTGGTTAATTGATCTTGCAAAATATTGTGATAGAAAGTAATGAGAGGTATTTGATGATAATTAAAATCTGTTCATTAAATTTCAGAGTTGCTTATCTCATATTGCAAACTGACAGTTGATTGGAATAGATTCTACAAAAGGGCTCTGAATAACGAAATAAAAATTGATTTTAAAATCTTAAAAATTAGAGAGCTTGGTGTTATTGTATTGCATTTAATTTCTAATAGACAATAAAAAATTTTTGAATTTATTTGAATTTTGATATATTGTTATTTCCTTATGTAAAATAAAATCTAAATACTCTTATGCCTAGAAGTCGATTTTGTTCAAATATTAACTGTTTGATCAGTGAACCAGCGTAAGTGGTCTCCCCAAAACTTTCTCTCATACCCTTTAATAAAGGTGTTATCCCAGTGAACGCCTTGCATAGTATTGGCGTACTATAGTTGCAAAATATTAAACTTTGGCTTGAATTTAACATTTTATTGAATATATCGTGTGATGCTTAGCTATTGTTAAGGCAATTAATTCCTGGCATGCGGTATATTGTATCTGAAAATTAAATTTGTGTTTTTGAAGCGTTTTTCATAAACGATTGAAACAAAAAATTGACATCTTAATATATATAAATTACGTGTCACGTTGTTTGTCCGCGATGGACTCCTAAACTACTTAACCGATTTTAATCAAATTTGCACACCGTGTGCAGTTTAATCTAACTTAAAAGATAGGATAGCCCTTTTTTTGAATTTTTAATTAAAATTATAATTATTAATTAAAAACTAACTTTCCCGCCAAAAAAATCCTTTCATTTTCCCCACCGCCAAATGAGTAAGGCTTCAGGTTTTTTTTTTTTTTCCAACAGCAATGAGGCTAGGGCTAAAAATTTTCGGCCGATTATTTCAAACGATTCTGTTTATTTTCTTAATGTTTGATGCATTTAAAATTAAACATTGTTAATTAATAGATCTTTCAGATTCATTCTGAAGTACTTTTGAATTAAAATAAAACAGATTAAAGGAAATTAAAAATTTCTAATCTACATAGCGTTACCCCAACTGGCGTAGAAAAATTCACGTATGTGCGTTACCGTAATTGGCGTTGAAAATTCACGCATGCGCATTGTATTATGATTGTTTACATTTCAACGGAAGCGAACTCGATTTAAATTATTTTTAGGTTAGTTGTATGCTTTTGTAATTAAATTGTATTTATCTTAGTTTAAGTTCATCGTTTTTTAAGTAATTTTTTTTACATGTTTTCGACCGATTATTTTAAACGATTCTGTTTATTTTCTTAGTGTTTGAGGCATTTAAAATTAAACATTGTTAATTAATATACCTGCGCAAGATGAATCTGAAAAAATTTGGTTGACAAATTCTTGAGATATTACATAAATTAAGAAAGATATTCTTTAGTGTCCATAAGGTTTAAATGCTCGGTGACTCTGTTTTCAGTAAGCATATTACAAAAAAAAAAAAAAAATGCTTTGTTTCAGTAAAAAATATTATTATATTAATTGCAGATTAATCATTTCCACTTTAATTTAAAATTTAAAGCATAGATTCTACGGGAGCTAACAGAAAATTGGAGAGATACAGATTACGTTATGACTGAAGGCCTTTTTCTGAGTGAATTGAAATTTGAAGTTTTAAAATATTTTAATGAAGAAGCTATTAAATTAGGAATTACATATAGTTAATTATTAAAATTTTAACGAGCATTAAGATTGGCGTACCGGCTGGTCGCCAAAGGCGGCTAGTAAAACTATATTTGTAGTTACAAAATCCGACAACAATAGTGATATATTTAAGTCTCTGCATTTTTGAGTTATCGCATTTGCAGGCTTCTAAAAGTACGATCGACAGGCGGTCAACCCCTTGTTGGATTTCGCTCAAGCATTGGTACACGTATGCTATTGCAGTGAAAGCTTATAAGCTTATAAGCCAGTTAACAGCTACGTTACATGAGCAATTGCTTTTTTCTTGTGGTCTTGTTACTCGGCTGAGAGCCACAAGATCCCAGGTTCTATACTCGCTTGGACGATGAACCTTCAACCTTCGTACAGCTGTTGTGGCGTCATCTACCCACAGCAAACCAAAGTCGTCAGTCTCACTTGACGCAGCAACACAAAGTCGTCAAACTCACTTGTCGCAACAGCATCAGCAACAGCATCAGCAACAGCAACTACTCACCCACAGAGCTCGCCATAACGCTTGGCGCCTCTGAAATGGGTACAGGCGCAGTAGAATCAACAGCTAATATATCACCACTCAACAGCCATATCGTTCGTCTCACTGGAGGAATCTGTTAACAGCTACGCTACACGGGCAGCTGCTTTTGTATTGTGGTCATGCTATTGGGCTGCGAACCACAAGGTCCCAGGTTCTATCCTCGCCCATACCAATCAGCTACACTATCGATGCATAGATGTTAAATCTATATACCAAATTTGGTCTATCTAGCTCTTTTCATTACATAGTTATCATGTTAACTTATATTCTGACCGATGGATAGACAGACAGACTTTCTCTGAACGGCTTTTGCCCAAAATTTGCTCAGAAATCTACACATTTTGTTTTAAGCCTGTATACCAATATTCTTTCATTCAGATTTAAGCGTTTTTGAGTTATCTTTGTCACAGGCAGACAGACGGACATTTTCCAAAAATGTGTTTTTCGAACTTATGTAGGTCTAAATTATGAGGATTCTTCAAAATGCCGAGTTCGAATTTTTTGGCGATTACTATATTTTCACTGTACTTCGTATGCAGGAAAGTAATAATACGTTTTCAGCTTAGCAAAGATATATACAGGGTGTTTATAAAGTCCCGGACCCATTTTGATGTTTAATAACTCATAAAATAATAAAGATATAAACAAACTTATGGCATTTATTGATGGAATAACTCATATATTTTCCTTTTCAGGTTTGAATATTTTTACTTTTGTAAATATCGTCTGCGCGTGTGGTTAATTTCAGATAATTTCATTTTCCAGTCTAAATATCTGTACTTTTCTAAATATCGTCTGCTTATTAATTGCATTTTTCTCTCTTTTGTTTTTGGCAACTACTGCAATGTTATGTTTACTTTTGATGTGTTTGTTCTATGTAGTACTTTTGTATGTGATGTTTTATTCGAGCGAATATTAAGGAGAATGTATACACCACAAGAGAAAGCACCGATTTTATGGTGGTTCATAGAAACGAAATCGATAATGCAAGCACAGAGAAATTTCAGAAGAATTTACCAAAAAGATCCTCCATCCAAAAACAGCATCTTGAGGTGGAAAAAGAATTTTCTAGAAATTGGAAGTATCGAAGATAAGAAACGTTCCAGACGTCCTTGCACAAGTGATTTTGATGTTGAGCTTGTCAAAGAGACATTTTTACACAATCTGTGAGATCAGCGGCAACAGAATTGGATATGCCAATTTCGACGGTGTACAAGGTTATTAAGAAAAAATTAAGACTGCATGCATACAAAGTTCAAATTGTTCAAGTTTTGGAACCGAACGATAGGCCTAGGAGGATGGCCTTTGCAACAGATATGCTAAGGAGGATAGAAGATGCTGCTGATTTTCTGAAGAGCATAATGTTCTCCGATGAAGCATCCTTTCATGTTTCTGGCATTGTTAATCGCCATAATGTGCGCAAATGGCTCTGTGGATGCCGACATGCTTGTCGCTACCTGGCGTGAAATTGACTATCGACTTGATATTCTCCGTGCGACGAAGGGGGCACACGTGGAAGTTCATTGACAAGGGTCATGAAACTTTTTGAGTCTATTTAACCATTTATGTTATTAATTTAAATCTATCTTTATTATTTTATGAGTTATTAAACATCAAAATGGGTCCGGGACTTTATAAACACCCTGTATTTCTTTTCTTTCTACAGATACCCTCAAAAAACATTCCCACGGGGAATATTTGGGCAAAAAAATTCCGTCAATTCCTAGACGTTAAATTTAAACTTTTAGTAATATTTCCATTCTTAAATTATTAATATATAGCACGAGAAAAAAATACATTGATCTAGGTTTTAATATATAAAATGATATACTATAATGGAAATTTTCCTTTGAACTAAAAAAAGTCATATCTTCTTTATTTTATAGTTTCAGTAAAAAAGCTGTATCATAGTCTTATAAAATTTGTAATGACTTATTAGAAAAAATATTACAGTTTTAAAACAAAGAATTCAAATGATTTCGCATTCAACCTTCTTTTTTTACATTGATAAGAAACTTAATAAAACAACTACTGTCTGTGTCTGCATGTTAAATCCTTTGCAATTTCGTATTATAATAATGATTGGATTGTTTCAATTCCAGACAAGATTACTGTGGTTTATGTTTTTGGTTATTTATTCAGATGAAGACAAAGTATTTTTGTAAAGTATCTACTCTAAATAAAAGCAAAATAAAAAAGACAAGTTTGTGGATAGTCAACGATATAAATCATTCCCCCGCAATATAATTTTATTTTTAGAAACTTTTCATTTCGAAAAGGATTTATCAAAATGTCTGGATAGTAAAATTAATTTTAATGATGGTATTAACCAAACAGGTGACTTAAGCACATGTCGCAAGAATAGGTTTTTCGATGAGTTTAGTAAGTCCAGTCGCATTGCCAATGACATTGAAACAAAATACATGTCTGCAATTTTCTTAGTATGCTGAAGTTATGTATATGTAGTTCTTGTCTGCAATTTTCTTCATGTCTTAATATAAGTTCTTAAGTTGGCTATGAAAAGCAGACTTCTAATTTCGCAAATTGAATTTAAATTGCAGCTAGGCATTGAAAAAAGAATACACAGCAGCAAATTTAATTTGATGTAAGTTGTTAATTTGGCTATCTAAAGAAGACTATTAATTTCACTAATTAAATCCAAATACTTCTAAGATTGAAAAAAAATACATAACAGCAAATTCAGTTTGGTGTAAGTTTTTAATTTGACTACCTAAAGCAGACTTCTAAGTTTGCAAATAGAATTCAAATTACAGTTATGTATTGAAAAAAATATAGCAGCAGTTTTATTTTAGTATAAGTTGTTATGTTGGCTATACAAAGCAGACTTCTATGTTCGCAAATTGAACTGAAATTGCTGCTATGTATTAAAGAAATACATAGCAGCAATCTTATTTTATTGTAAGTTGTTGATTGGGCCATACAAAACAGACTTCTTAATTCGCAAATTGAATTCAAATTACTGCTACGATTAAAAAAATACATAGCAGCACATTTAATTTGTTGTAAGTTGTTATTTCGGCTATTTAAAGCAGACTTCTAAGTCCGCAAATCGAATTCAAATCACTATTATGATTGAAAAAAAAATACATAACAACAAATTTAATTGGATGCAATTTCTTAATTTGGCTACCTAAAGCAGATGTCTAAGTTCGCAAATTGAATTCAGATTGCAGCTTTGTATTGAAAATAAGTACATAACAGCAAATTTAATTGGGTATAATTTCTTAAAATGGCTATTTAAATCAGAGTTCTAAGTTCTCAAATTGTACTTAAATTGCTGCTATGTATTAAAAAAATACATAGCAGCACATTTAATTTGTTGTAAGTTGTTATTTCGGCTATTTAAAGCAGACTTCTAAGTCCGCAAATCGAATTCAAATCACTATTATGATTGAAAAAAAAATACATAACAACAAATTTAATTGGATGCAATTTCTTAATTTGGCTACCTAAAGCAGATGTCTAAGTTCGCAAATTGAATTCAGATTGCAGCTTTGTATTGAAAATAAGTACATAACAGCAAATTTAATTGGGTATAATTTCTTAAAATGGCTATTTAAATCAGAGTTCTAAGTTCTCAAATTGTACTTAAATTGCTGCTACGATTAAAAAAATACATAGCAGCAACCTTATTTTATTGTAAGTTGTTATGTCGGCTATCGAAAGCATGAATGTAAGTAAAATAAATAATGAATTCGTAGTGGCATCATGTGATAATAATTTTTATTCATTTTAAATTTTAAATCCCTTCATGAAGCATTTATATATATAAAATTATAAAACTAGTCAATTGCCATTCAGTCAAAAGTTCTTGCATTTTACTTCAATTGAAATGAGTATTTTTTTATTCCTAAATTTAATATCACAACTTCTGAGTACCTAAGCTTAGAAATTTATTTCATGTACCTAAGCTTAAATAAAAGAGACACGCTATTTGAAACGGGAAACTTCAGAAAATCTGTTCGAGTTCGGTCTGGATCTTTTTCGCCCTATTTCTGTCCGTTTACTGGAGTGGTTTAATTTCCTGTTCTTTTCCTCTTCCTGTTCGTCTTTTCTTTTTTTGCTAAAATAGATGTTACATTACTTTAAGGCAGTGGTATTGCTTTAATACGAATGCTTATTTTAAGTGTCATCTATAATGTTTATAGTTTTTCTGTCTGTTATACTTTTAATTATTTTTTAAAATATTTTTTTAAGTATTTTTTTTATTACGTACATTTTAATCAGTATCAATCACTTTGTAATCAGAGAATTATGTACAATGATTTGAACAAAATTTAGCAAGTGTTGATCTTAAATTCACCGTATATTACTTTTTATGTTAAAAATAATTTTGTAAGTACTTTGTGTATTTAATAGTATCATAATTCATTCATTAAATTTTTTCAGCAATTAAACAACCCATTTTTGGAAAAAAAAAACATAATGGCAATATAATATAACAAAAACAAAAACCGCTGTTTAGATTAAATTTATTGTATACTAGCCGCCTTTGGCAAACAGCCGGTTCACCAATCTTAATGTTCGTTAAAATTTAAATAATTAAATATTTTATGCAATTCCTAATTTAATAGCTTGTTCATCAAAATATTTTAAAACTTCAAATTTTGATTGTCATATAATTCATTCATAATATTATAAAGGCCTTCAGTCATAACGTAATATGTATCTCTCTAATTTTCTGTTAGCACCCGTAGAATTTATGCTTTAAATTAAAGTGGAAAGAATGAATCTTCAATTAATATAATAATATTTTTTACTGAAACAAAGCATTTTTTTTATAATCTGATTACTGAAAATTGAGTCACTGAGCGTTTAAACTTTATGGGCACTAAATAATATCTTTTTAATTTATTTAATATCTCAAGAATTTGTCAACAAAATTTTCTTAGATTCATTATGAGCAGATCGATTCATTAACAATGTTTAATTTTAAATGCATCAAACATTAAGAAAATAAACAGTATCGTTTAGAATAATGGGCTGAAAGCAGGTTAAAAAAACCTACTTAAAAAACGATGTACTTAAAACTATAAGCATATACAAAAAATAAATAACTGATATGAATACAATTTAATTACAAAAGCATACAACGAACCTAAAAATAATTTAAATCAAGTCCGCATCCGTTGAAAATAGTTCTCAACAATCAAAACACAATGCGCATGCGTGAATTTTCAACGCCAATTATGGTAACGCAAATACATGAATTTTTATACACCAGTTGGGGTAAAGCTTACGCAGATTAGAAATTTTTAATTTCCTTTATTCTGTTTTATTTTAATTCAAAAGTACTTCAGAATGAATCTGAAAGATCGATTAATTAACAATGTTTAATTTTAAATGCATCAAACACTAAGAAAATAAACAGAATCGTTTGAAATAATCCGCCGAAAAATGTTAACCCTAGCCTCATTACTGTTGGGAGAAAAAAAACTGAAGCCTTACTCATTTGGCGGTGGGGACAATGGAAGATTATTTTGGCGGAAAAGTTGGCGGTGGGGAAAATGGAAGATTTTTTTGGCGGGAAAGTTAGTTTTTAATTAATAATTAAAATTCTAATTAAAAATTCGAAAAAAGAAACCCCAGGTGCACATTCCCGACCTCCAAGGTATACATGTACCAAATTTGGTAGCTGTAGGTCAAACGGTTTGGCCTGTAGAGCGCCAACACACACACTCACACATTGAGCTTTATTATAAGTATAGATATAGATGACTTTTTACATTACAAATAATTTTGCAGGTACTTTGTGTATTTAATAGTATCATAATTCATTCATTAAATGTTTTCAACAATCAAACAAACCATTTTGAAGAAAACAAAACAAAACAGAAAAGCAATATAAAGTAACAAAAACAAAAGCAGCTGTTTAGATTAAATTCATTGCATATTATTTTTTATATTACAAATAATTTTGTAGGTACTTTGTGTATTTAAAAGTATCATAATTCAATCATTACATTTTTTCAGCAATTAAACAACCCATTTTTGAAAAAAAAAAAAAAACAGAAAGGCAATATAATATAACAAAAACAAAAACCACTGTTTAGATTAAATTTATTGTATATTACTTTTTACATTACAAATAATTTTGCAGGCACTTTGTGTATTTTATAGTATCATAATTTATTCATTAAATTTTTTCAGCAATTAAACAATTTATTTTGAAAAAAACAACAACAGGGCAATATAATGTAATAAAAACAAAAATAGCTGTTTAGATTCGTTATTATTTTGTTAAAGGTCCGTAATAATTTTGATTTCAATAATTCTCAAAAATAATAATAAAAACAAACTGACTCCAAGCACGAAACATAGTAATTTGATTATATTACTATGTTAAAAGAGTGCAATTGTTTTTATCTTCTATAATTTTTAAATAATCATAGCTGTCTTCGGTGACCTAATATTTGGGTCAGCAATGTGAGAGAGGAGACAATTATTACTGACGCAGCCAGAGTCTTCAGATGAAATGCAAGTTGGCGAAATCGTTGCTTAGATTATGCGTGGCGATTCTGTTACGTGTTTATAGAGGATGTACAATGGATTAATATTTTTGATACTTTCCACGAAAATATATCGTGGGTGGAGATTCTCGATATTGATACATATCTCGAAATTTATGAAATAAAAATTATTAAAGATTTTTTTATTAACTAGAAGTTAAGCAAAATTTTTGCGTCTTTCTAAAATAACAACTCAAAATATTATAAACAAATTTTTCATCATTTTAAATGTAAAACAAAGTATTTTTGATGTCAATTTAGTGATCGTCTAATAATATAATAAAATCTTAAATTTGGAAATGTTTCAAAAATATTTTTTTTTGCATAATTTTCAGCAATATTACCTAATGGAAATTCAAGCAATTTCCATTATTTTATTAAATTTTTAATCTCATAGTTTGTTTTTACATTGCTAAAAAAAGTTTTATGTTTTTTTACTCATATCTGAGAAGTTATCGATAATTTATATTTCCGTGAATGATAATGTGCAGTTAGTTAATATGTTACTTGTACAATTATGTTTCTAATGACCCAATGACATAATGGGTCTTGGCTTCATTTGTAAAATTTATATGCACAATAAACAGGACGGTAGTAACGATATTAAGATAATCCAGTTTTATGTCCAACAGAATTTGATATTAGAAAATACTTATTTAACAAACCATGAAGAAATCATGTAAAAAATAATTATTTAAAATTAATCATGGCTAATTAATCACTGTTGCCATAGTCTTCCAGTTTTAAATGTAGGATTCGTATAAAATTAACTGGAATGTGGAATGTGGAAAACTAACTGTGTGGAGTTGTGAGGTCACGTTTAACCCTTTGAGGCACACTACCCTTTAAATTTTAAATACACACAAAAAATTTCTAGATAACCTATTTAGGCCTAGGTGTACGCATGTTAAATTTCGTGACGATTGTACTTATGGTTTTGATTTTGGGATGTTCTATTACCTGGAACTCTGCACCGCTAGAGCTTTGAAAAGTGCGATTAAGTGAGGATTGCAGTAAAGCGCAAAAATGAATAAAATCTCTAGAATTTGAATAAAAAAGCGATACATTGCGCCTGTGTAATATAATTAGCATGATTCAAGGTGCACCACGAGGAGGCATGCTCAGATTCGCTATTGAAGGACAATTTTTGAAGTATTTTTTGGTGTTTCGAAAGAATTTATTTAATCTCTACTAGTCATTTTTAATACAAATAATTTACAAAAAAATCTATATTGATATTTCAAATAAAAAATAAACTATAATATATATATATATATATATATATATATATATATATATATATAATATTATTTTTGTGAAGTAGAATGCAGTTTGAAGACAATGAAGATACTTTTAATTTCGTGACATCGTTTTATTTCATTATGAAAAAGCAAGCATATGTACAAGCGATGAGCACACAGACCGACACAGAAAGGAATGAGGGAAGAGCTCTTGGATATTTTATCCCTGGTCTTATATAACCTATGATTTTGATAGGGAAAATATTTCTTTACAGTGCTAATGTATTATGAGATTTCGATAGGGATTTTCATTACACGGGTGGACAAGGTAGGGGAAACACAGGGAGATTTTAAAAAAGAATTTGCTTGATCAGCGGTATGTTATCTCTTCACGCGTAGTGTGGGAAAGTTAGATTTTAGCTGAATCAACAATTTAACAAAGCTTCTCTTGAATTAATTAAGTAGAGACAGTGGAATTGGATCACGAAATAAGAGAATATTTTAGAATGAAGTTACTATGGGCTAAATTAAGATGACGTTACTATGAAAATTAATAAAATTGAAATTAGAGTTAAAATATCATTACACACACACACACACACACACACACACACACACACACACACACACACACACACACACACACATATATATATATATATATATATATATATATATATATATATATATATATATATATATATATATATATATATATATATATAAAATTAAAAAATGTTTGCATTATTTTATAAAACAAATGTTACCGAAACTCAAAAGAAAGAGCAGGAAACTCCTTGCAACTCTTAAGTAAAACTTTCAAACGCTACATATATATATATATATAAAAGGGAAAGAAAAATTCCTAAAATCCAGACACATAGTAAAGTTTTATTTCCAAGAATTCTGACCCTCCCAAACACTATTCTTTAAATTGAGTCCATTTTTCTCCAGAAAAGGAGAAGAACAGGAAATGATGACACTGGTGTTCTCTTTCCGGAATAGCGTCCCGTCCAGAAACACGATCGGCGCAGTGTTCCAGTTAATGGAACACCCAGTTTTATCCAACGATAATGCGCATGTTTTCTTCATGAAAAATTTAAAAATATATTGAATAAATAGTTTAAGATATAGTAAAAAAATAACACTGTAATTATTTTCTAACAATGAATTTTTACTAGAAAAAAATTAACAAAATTCCATGAAAAAATAAGTTTTTATATAACTTGTTATATATGAAAATTACAGATAAGTTTGATTTAAATTGTCTATTATTAAAAAGAAGGCTAAACTGATTCTTAAACACATTTTTTTCCATTTATAGTTGAATATAATGTTTTAGAAGTGTTCGAAGTTAGGTGTTCCCCGTAGTGAGCCATATAGGGTTAATGGCAGGTTTATACTTGATCAGTTAGTTATAAGATGGCAAGTACGCAGCGCATGCATAGAAAAGTTGAAAAATGCTGTTCGGTCGATGGCTAGTAATTGTCTCAGCAGGACAACTACATGCTGCTGTAATGTATTATTTTTCTTACTGAACATGCCTTTGTACAATTTGGCGAGGGTTTTTTTTTTGGTATGAAGAAATTAATCATTTATCATATGTTAATTCCGACATTTTTTGCTCTTTGTTCTTTCTGATGCGAGGTTGTGTGTGTGCTTTTTTTAATTTTATTTGCCATCTGTTTTTCTACAGTTTGCCAAATTGAGCTCTGTTGGTCTCTTTTTTTATCTTACCATGTTTCTTTGTATAAATATCCATCATTTTAATACGATACGCAATGAAAAAGAAAAATTCATTGACGCCAAAACGGCAATTTACAGCCAAGCATGGAATGCCTGAATCTGTATTATGAAATTGTAGCAAACATAAATGAGTCCCTTTCTGCGCATGCGCTGCCTACTCGCCATTTTATAACTGGACTAGTGTAAACCCGGCATAAGTACATATATAATTAAAAATTTAAAAAGGTAGTAATTAACAACTGGCAGTCTTTGAATTATTTAACTGATTCTAGCAAATTAAGCTTCTTCGTAAATAAAATTACGTGGGCTCTAATTCCTTTCCTCCTACGGAGTAAGCTCCACTACGTCGGCAATTTCTGCTTCTAGTTATTTGACGCGATAGATCTTTATTTAGTAAGCTAACTTAACTAATAAATCTAAATCATAAAAACAACGATGAAAAATTAAAGGTTACAATTTCTGTGCTTTTTATAGTTTTCATTCTGGAGCCATCTATGAATGCGCAATTCGATTCTGCTTATAGTTTTGTAATTTTTAAATTCTACACAATTTTGAAGTTTATACCTAATTCTTTTTATTAGGAATTTCAATTGCAATTATATATCAATCGTGAAAAAAATATTAACATGAATTACAATAAACTTCTAAGTTTCGGATTTAAAATTACCCTGAAATAGAGCATTTCGTAGAAACGCACACTATTTTAGTTTATGATTTTATGTAAAAGAGCGGAATTTCTAGAAAATAATAATTATTATATTCTATTCAAGATGTGGTATTTTAATAAATAAATTATAAGAACTTTGTGAGAAAATTAAATACTTACAGAAATCGAAGAGCTGAATTTCCTAGAAACGTTCCGTCTTTTATCATGCGCAATCGGTTTCCGTTTAAATACCTGGAAAATGAAAAACGCTTTATAAAAATAATCCTGATATATTTTATACGAACATAATATTATCATTTATTTGGATCGAATTTCATATCATAGCTCGAGGCCAATTGAAAGAAACAAACGATAATTGGTTGGAAATAAATTTTTTTTGGTTAGTGATTTCGATTTATCGTTTGGTAATTTTTTTTCATTCAGATCATATTAGAATTTAAATATCTTAATAAAAGTTTAAAAACTCATATAATTTAATGTGGTGAATTTTTTTTGTGACATTTATTTTTAAAAGTTCTAATAATGGAGTAAGAAATATATTTATCTTAAAGAATAATTTTAATCAATCGTCCTTATTGTATCCTAGCCTTAAAAACATTATAAAATCTTTTTATTTCTAATTTTATAAAATATTAATATGCGAAAACAGGAAATACACATAATCAAAAACATAAAATATTATTCATTAAAGTAAACTTTAATGAAATAAATTATTAACGTCCATTTTTTTATTTGTTTACAAGAATAAAATTAAATCCTTACCTTCGATTACCAATTTGTTTCCTTAAATTATAAAACAATCAATTTTTATATTATATGATTATTTAGAACTAAAATATTAAAACTTGAACTCTCTTTATTCCTCTATTGTTATTTAATATGCCGGGTGTCCCATAAATTTGTAAATACTTTAAAAATTCATAAAAATTGAAGGAATGAGTATATTTTAATGCGGTTTGCGAAACTGTTATTCTCATGAAGAGGGATTTTTTTCATACAAAAAAAAAAAAGAGTTTAAAAATCTGTTGATAGAGGGCGCTAAATACAAGCAAAACATACAATTCTACGGGAAAAATACTTTTATTTGCATGCAAGCAATTGTTTACATGCGTATCACACCAGTACTACAGTACTTGTTCTATGTGTCCGCCATCACCACAAATAACAGTTTGGAAGCGGGAGACAAGACTGGTAACTCCATCATACAGCATATCCGGATGAATGCATGAGATTTCGTGGCGAATGGCTTCTTTTAGCTGCACTAACAAAGTTGGCCTATGGCGGTACACCCGAGAGTTAAGGTAACCCCATAGCCAAAAATCAAGGGGTGTTCAATCTGGTGAGCGTGGGGGCGATTCATGTGTAAAGTGACGGCTGATTATCCGTTCTTCAGTAAAAGTTCTTCTCAAAAATGCCTTCACTTCGGTGTCGATGTGAGGAGGTGCCCCGTCTTGCATGAATGTCACTGTGTCAAGGACATCGTGTTCCAATAAGGACGGTATCACTTCCTTCTGTAACATTTCCAAGTAACTTGTTCCATTAACTGAACATGTCTTTCATCCTGCCTTTTTACAGGACTTTTCAAATAAAAAAGGGCCTACAATAATGGATGCAGTGAAACCACACCAAACAGTAACCCGTGGTGAATGCAGGGGCTTCTCAGTGTAAGCATGTGGATTCTCTTGTGCCCATATTCTATAATTATGGGTATTAACTGCTCCATGCAAAGCAAAATGAGCCTCATCTGTCCAAAATATTTTCAGCAGCCATCGCAGATCATCTTCAATTTTCGTCAAAGCCCAATTTGAGAATTCCGATCTCTTAGCTGTATCATTTGGTAAGAGTTGATGTAGCGATTGCAATTTGTATGGGTACAATTGCAATACACCATGAAGGATACGGTACACCGAAGTCTTTGGTATAGCAGTTATTCGTGCCACTTCTCGTGCGCTACTGACTGCACTTGTAGACTGTTCCCATAGCGTGTCCATTTGCGAAGAGACATCGGGGGTACGGACTGTTGTTAAACGAGGTGCACCACTGCGTGGCCGATGACACAAACTTCCAGTTTCTTCGAAACTGTGTACTAGGGAAACAAGTCCAGCAGGAGTGATCGGACCTGAACCTTTCTTCAATCTTTTCTGGATCCTAAACTTTCGTAAGGCTTCAGCCGTCGATTCGTTGCTGACATAAAACAACTTTACCAATAGTGCTTTATCCACCAGTGTCAACATCTTAATACAAACCTTATGCAAACCTTTAGAAATGATGTGTCAATCACTCACTCTGCCTTTCATAAGACTTTAATTTGCGTATTTCCACTGATTTGTTTGTGTGCAGCGCCCTCTATTGACAAATTTTTGAATTATTTTTTTTTCTGTATAAAAAAAAAATCCCCCTTCATGAGAATAATAGTTTCGCAAACCGCATTCAAATATACCCAGTCCTTCAATTTTTATGAATTTTTAAAGTATTTACAAATTTATGGGACACTCGGTATATAAATTTAATTTATTTTCAATATTTTTGATTTATATGACATTTGTAAGATTTGTATTCTACACATTTTTATTTTTAAAGACAAAAAAGACAACAAAATGATGTTTATTAAATTTTTGCTTCATAAATGATTAAGGAATTTGTTTTAAATAGGAAAAAAATTGTCTCTATGTAAAAAAAAAAAAAAAAAATGTCCTACAGTATTTACTGATTTGATTGAATTTTAATGTAGTTATATAATATAGTTTGAAGAACAAAAAAGTTTGTAGTAAAATATAATTTTCTATCATTTAAAAAAACAATGCTCAAAAGAACTAGTGAAAACGCTCTTAAATCTTTCATTTTAGAATTTAAAATAGATTGACATAGTAACCAACAAAAG